>NW_017386110.1:193071-208109 GCF_000237925.1 Schistosoma mansoni | reverse complement strand
GATCTCACTGTCGTGTTAAAAAACAGCAAAACTAAACTATTATTTTTAATTATATTCCATTACTGAACTTTCGAGATTTACTCTAATAAATCCTATTGACAAGCATTCTTACTTTGAATATTTCTAACCCGAGTCATTATGATGAGCAATTCTTATTTTATATTAACATGTACATATTCACATTTAATTTAAAATATATTTTAGGTGTTTATAAGACTACCTTGCCAATAACCAATCGATCAGTTCTTCTAACAGTTTTTATCCAGATATATAAAACAAGTTTGGTATCCGCTAAGTTTGAAGCAAAAATTTCACCATTAGGTAAGAATTCTACAGTAAATTTTTGTGAGAGCCAAGTCATAGCATTTGCAGGTCCTAATTTGGTAGGTTTTCAGTATAAACCATGTTAACCTCCTTTGTAACGAATAGGTTGCGAAAAATGTCATGACATTAAAGGACACCTCAATCGTGAATGAAGTTGAAAAGTTGCAATTCTTCAATGTTCAACTGAGTATTATGCCTTATACAAGAGCAGCTTATGGTATTCAGATACATACTTTTGGTAAAATACAGGTGGAACCATGTTCCGTCGATTACTTGCTAACAGAAAATAATACAACTAAGAAAGTAAGTTCAAAATATCATGCAGCTTGTTTCCATTTCTTGTGGTTTTTAAAAGACTCTCACAAGGAAGGACAAAGTTTACCAAAATTGTGTCAATAATTTTAAAGCACGAATAACAGTAGTTTGATAAATGACTCCGGTATGATTGTATTTGAATCATTTATATTACCTGTCACTTTATATTGAAGTATCTCAAGTCAATAAACAGGTAAATGGTAGTGAAATCAAAGCTCATTTATAATTGAAACACATTTTTCAGGCGTCTTATTAACTTGGGATTCCAGTGTTTCGTAAGTAATAACAGTTGAACCCTATAAAGAAATGATCCATTAGAAAAAATATAAACAAATAATTATAAACAAACAGTTGGGACCCATAAAATCTTTTAGTTTTATATTATCTCATTAACCTAATCAAATCAATTTTTATTCCTCATTATTTCAATCCATATGAAGGTATTAAGACTGGTATGTTGGTTATTACAGTGGATAACAAATTGTATAAATATGGATAGAAAAGCTTATTCATCTAGTACGTTGAGAATATATTTTCTCCATCATATTAATCACATGAAAAAATTAAGTACCCAAATTTTATATAACAGACGTCCTTTTTAAGGTTGTAGTTGACGTAGATGTATACTGGTAAGAAGACAGTTATTTTGAAAGAATTAAAAGATCATCCATACAGATTTCCCTACAAGTTAACTAGGAATGTTTATGAAGACGAAAATAATAAAAAGGCTGAGACAGGATTCTATAAATAGATTGCGTCATAGATAATTCAGTTCAAAATGCAGAAAGAAGATGAATTATTTGAGTGAAGCTTAGGAACAAGGTGAGAAAGTAAAATCATAATTTATATTTGAAGAAATGTAACGGCTTCTGAAACTATTGACCACTAGGATGATTATTTTCTTCCGAAGTCAGATAGGTAAGATGAACATGTTAACAGTATCTCAGATGGCATCAGCTTTACTAAGGCGGTCAATCTATTGATCACTTAAAAGCAGTTTACGAGTTAGTTTAAAGAAACAGCGTAATTCTATAAAAATCGTTATATTTGGAAGGTCAACACATTATGGAAAATGTCTAGAAAAGTAAGTTAATACATATTTGATAAACAATTAGGACAGTTGCTAGTAATCTAATATACAAAGTTTATCACTCCATCACGGAAAAATAGATTGTCGAATCTATAATTGGCATATGTGCATATTGTGCGTATTGCCTCGATATACCTTAATTCACAAGCATGGTAAGCAGAGATGGATAGTGGCTAGCAGTGTAATCCAGGACGCGCGCTTCGTCCTATTTGGGACTGGTCAGCTGGATGTACCTGCATCTCAGAGTTGATGTTCACTCTGGGACTCGAACCCAGTACCCTCGCTTCAAACGCCATCGCGTTATCCACTCGGTCGCTAGAAATCTAATATACAAAGTTTATCACTCCATCACGGAAAAATAGATTGTCGAATCTATTGAAGCGTTTACGTCGTCAGATTGAGATACGCGCACAATCGAAGTTCACAAAGCAACGATTTGTCTAAAATAGAGGTTCTTTAATGAATAATGTACAAAGATTAGTAAGCAAACTCAACTCAAAATGTGAGGTGTCTAAGGCGTTTACCGTATCTTTTTGTCTGAAATAAAAAATGCTTCCTGTAACAATAACATAAAGAATAATTGCAACATACGATAGTGCAAAAGACAGATGTCAGTTATATCTAAACTTGGTAACAGTTTACCAACAAACTAAAGCCGAACCAAGAGAAAACAATAAAGAAACTGGTGCGATCAAACAAGAGTTAAATAAACACACAATTTGTGAATAACCACTACAATGATTGAGATAAAGTAATTATAATGATAAATATAATAAATGTTGTAAGTATATGTAAATATTTCAGAATATTATACGACAAACGTTACAACATAAGCGTAGAAATTGCCAGGAATTAAACTATTTACCGAATATTGATAAGTAGTATATATATAACTTGCCTAAAATCAAAATCATTTGAATGAACAAGCTTATCTCGTCATTGTACTATTACTATTATCTAAAATCATGTTTGGAGAATATCTAATTATTCACTGATGAACATATCCACTAATTACCTACAGACATCGGAGATCCTTCATTATAATGAGATAACGGCTAGTGAAGAATTTTCATTCTGTACACTTTTAGTAGTAGTCCAATCAGATCTTGACCTTCATGTATAATTGACTCGAATACTAAGATTAGAATTAAAACTTGAATGAATTCGGAGTGAAACATTCAGCTCTGTGTCTGCTTGATAAATAGGAATACCTCTTCATTACCAATAAAATTTATTGTTTCATATAGTGATCCCAGATTTCAAATATCAAAAGGAGGTTGCGTAATGATCAATGGGTTAAAGAAGAATAGGGAGATGACCGTAATATGCAAGTCAGAAATTCATTGTTTCACATTTTACTATATTTTCTATAATTATGGACGAGTTTCCACCAATCCGTATTTGCTACATGTTGCATGTAACATAAACTACGGTTATACCATTAGTATAAATTTGTAGAACCCTTAACAGTAAAGCGTACTACTATTATTATTTTGACTTCTGTTTGACATGGGTTTCAACCAGTTTATTGATTCTAGAGTGACTCTAAATAGTAAAATAATTTGGACATTCCCTTAATCAATAATTCCTAGATTCACATATTATAACATTTAATGTTTAATCAAAACAACGAATGAATATTGTTTAAATCCAAGAGGTGGAAACTTTAAAGGGGAGTTTATTAAACGAAAAAATGTTGTTGGTTATTGTCTCTGCTATGCTTATTAAATGCAATAATATTCCTCACGAAGGCAAGCATAGAGTATAGTTTTTCTCTTATTCAGTGATGTTAAACGGTGTCCTAGTGATAATGAATTAGGAAATTGTTGGGATGATCCTGCAGATTTATTGCAATAGACATGAAAAGCTTAGGAAACATTAAGAAGCATTTTATCCGATCATCGTTTGACTAGATGGTTTGCTAGTAACATCACTAGAGTGAAAAGTCACATGTAGAGGTTCAGATAGGCTGATTACTACACTGCTACTATATTTAGTAGTGATTATAATTCCTTGAAAAAGCTTGGACCAGATTGCCAGCAGAAACGTTGGATTTATTACAAATTCATTCGCTGAGATTTTACAAATATATTATTCCTATTTAATGTCTTACATCAACTCGGCGCTCAAATACTGTGAAACTATTAGCTCTTATTTAGACGAGAGTTCTTCTATATATTTAGTAGTATTCTAGGATTTTCAGGAAAACTCAAGGACTTATAAAATATTATGGAAACCCTATATTTTCTGTGCATAAATGAACCTTTGGAGTAAAGTGCTTCTCTTATATTTTGCGCCTTTTCTCTCGTGTTCAAGTCGCTGAGTAGTTCTAGCTTGCGGATTACGAGACTAGCTTAGGATCCGAATATAGCGTTCAATCAACAAGACTTATCAGAAATATCAACATAAATTTAAATTAATTCCGCTGATTTTCGTAAACAAAGAACTATCACATCACTACTGGTGAATTCGATACTAATAAATGTTTTGATAGTGTATTTTCAGTTTGAGTACTTTACTTACATTACAGATCAGACTAATAACAGAATACACTGTATTTCAAGGGCGAAGAACAACAGGCACAACGCAAATCGGTATATTCAGAAACAAAAACACATTCTATGTTTCTTATAATTTCCAAATAGGAGTAAAATTATTTAACTATCCCAATTACGTCTTGGGTGATAAAATACAAATTTCGTTTCGGATGTATTATGGAACACAAAATATATCTACTTTTGTAGTAACGCTTCCAATAACGTCTATGGTGCAACCCATATCCACTACTCCTGTAAGTTTGATTCATAATTTCATTCAATATTGCATCTAAACAATATTCTACAAATAGAACCTGATCTATCAATGTAGGACATATATGATTTTAAGCATCGATTTAACTTATTTGTATTTGTTACATGAATCTTCCATTGATATGTTCGAGAGCAAATGATCAGTCTCTTGTGATATTCGTGTATCATATCCAGATCACTTCAATGTTGTGATTAAGTCACAAGTGTTGTAAGCAAAATTGAACAGTAGATATCAGTAGAATTCAGGACGTTTATGCAAATCTGAACATAGACGTTAAGTGGATGACGCGTTGTGTGTTCGAAGTACTGAGTTCAAGTCCTCATATGAACATCAGTACTGAAGTACAGGAATATCTTACCACTGAATTCCAAATGAGACAAAACGCGCTTTATATTTATTTTATATTTAGGGTCTTTGAAGTCTTAGATATATGAAACCCTAAACTCATTTGTATGTTATGCTACCCCAGTGATCTATACATTTATCTATTATTCAGATGAATGTGATTTATAGTTTTGCTTTACAATTTTTGGAAATTTCAAGTATCCCTTAACCCTACTCTATCTTTATTTCCAACATAAAATACCTTGGAACTCGAGATTTTGAAACATGTAAAACCGCATGAGCAATTAAGTTTTCCTGACTGAAATGGATGCTTTTTATTGCTCACTCAGATCAAGTCTGGGAAAAATGATCATGACGCGTAAGACAAGAACTCTATACTCGTTTTCAGGGTCATACTGGGAATATTTCACCAATTTATGAGGCACTAGTTCACATATGTACAAGAGTCATGGATTCTACTGCTATTTACTGTCCAACTCTGCTTAAAATACTTGTGACTTAATCACAATATCGAAGTGATTTTCATGGGATGCATATACATCCACTATGACTAGTCAGAATTCAGTGAGAAAATCTACAACGCGATAATCCAAATTACTACAAGTTAAGCTGAAACACTTTTGTTCTGAAGGTATAATATGTGGGCGAGAATGATAATGATAGGTTGTTTTACCTAGTCAGACTTGTGGATACTCTGACAGGCGTTAGATGAGATATACATTCTCCTGTCCTTACAATGATAATAATAATAAGAACAGTGATAATAATGATAATGATGATAATAATAAAAATTATTATTGAAATTCACTTAGAATTGTTTGGAACTTCCCATTGATGTTTTAAGGACTGTAACTGGTCAGTCTCTAATTGGCATATGTGCATACTGTGCACATTGCCTCGATATAGCCTAAATTCACAAGCATGGTAAGCAAAGATGGATAGTGGCTAGCAGTGGAATCCAAGACGCGCACTTCGTCCTATTTGGGACTGGTAAGCTAGATGTATCTGCATCTCAGAGTTGATGTTCACTCTGGAACTCGAACCGTAAACGATGGTTAAATGAAACAACTTATACGCAATCTGAAGATAGTAATAATGTTTGTGAAAGAAGCAAATAATCTTTATAATTCAGTTATTTTGCAAACCGTTATTCTTAATACCAAAAGTTGATCAGTTTAGCTTTGAAAAGGGTGTCGTAAATGAACGTAATATTGTTATCAAGGTTTTTTTGCAAATCCATTCAAAGCATAAAATATGCTGAACTGTACATTCTTTGTAGTTGATCACTTATTAATGATCACCGAAAATACATGTTAGTGTACTCAGTCATGTAATACGGTAATTGTGTTTGTGAGGTGGGCATAACATTTTTTGGCACGTAATGTTAACAGCCAATGTTTTTGAAGTGCACAGCCTTTCAAATTAATGATCTGAATTTTTTATTTTCATTTGTAAATGACATTGTAAACGTTATTTAATTAGAAAGTCTGGAATTATATTTCCAATTCAACAGTTCCCTTTGTTAAACATACTAGACGAACAATGAAAAACTGTATATACATTTTCCATCACAAGGGAAAATAATTACTCTCATACTGTCAAACACTAAATCGCTGAACGTTGAAAAAATAACCTTTTTTGACAAGCATATGTAATGTAGGTTGAATGAAGTGTCAATGAACAAGCCTATGTCTAGCGAAATAAATTTCTATCTCAATTATATGACTTAATGTGAATAAGGTCAATTGTATCAAGTAACCATTATGTAAAACAATTAGTCCCTTTGATAAATTTCGATAATGCAATGAGAAGACGAAGTTTATCAGAATTATGTGATATATTAGCGCAATACATTTCGAACAATCTGATCACACATATACTTGTTAAGACATTTTTATATGAAAATTAAAAGGTCAACTAGACAGGTTAAGGTAAGAAAATAAATAAAGTACACAAAAACGATGTGATGACTACTCTGGATAATAAATAATAGACAAACATCTTCCTCTATTGCGAAACATTTATTTGAAACTGGTCATAAGGTTGACATCAAATCAGCATTTGTAGTGTTGTACAAAAGCCTTCAAGGACGTATACTAAGATTTATTGAAGCTTTGGCTATACGGAAATTGAAACCCCCTTTATGTGTTCAAAAACAATTTGTTCTTACCCTTAACCTACCCTGGTTAGACATTAACACCGTTGGATGCCGGCTCAGTGGTCTATCGGTTAAGGGTTCCGGCTCCAGATTGGTAGGTCATTGGTTCGAATCTCGCGAGTGCAGGATCGTGGGTGCGCAAAGCTAAGGAGTCTCACACTAGGACGAAACGACCATCCAGTGCTTCCATGTTTTCCATGGTGGTCTAGCTACAATTGACTCATGATTTCAACAAAAAAATCACTAAAAATATCCACAAACATCGCCCTTCTGATAATCACGTTGTGATAAAGCTCTGTAGAATAGACACTGGGAGGGAATCTAGTGTAGATATACATTTAAAGCAAATTAACGTCCTATTCCTGTAAACGAAGAAAACCGAGAGTTATAACAAGATATACTGATGTTGACATCAAATCCCACATCACATCGATCACCATTTCCCAATACACATTGATTTTTTGTATCATAATCTAATTTTGAGTCCTCATCTATCTGTTACGGAATTTACTAAGGATAAACTAATGTGCTTCATTGAAATAAATTTTGGATCCGATTAAAGGGGTACAGATCTAGTGAACATCTGTCAGTTAGCATCAAAAGGTACGGCCGTTTATTTCGCGATATTTGACTTAGTGATTGTCGATTTATATCAAAAAATTTGTGGTTACAGACTTTAGTAACTGAAATACAAAAATATCAATGTTTACCATGGAACAGTTTAAATTGCACAGCATTATATATGCAACATCAAATATAGTACCAAGACACGTTAGCTACCGGTAATTTTCAATCAAATCTGAATATCCCATTTACCCAAATACTTTTCTTTGAAATCAGACTTAAATTAATCAGTCATGCTCATTTGCCTAACATTTATTATTCTACGCAAATCATTTCAGATGAATGCTTATAACCCAAATATAAACTACGTGTAAATATAAATGTAAATTGTAATCATTCTCTTAACTTGTTATCATTTGCAAACATTATTTGAAATTAGGTCCCTAAAACTCCTGTAGTTACCATTGAAAAAGTCGAACCACGAAGTTCACAACCAGCGGTAAACTTTAGTACAGTTGTAGAAGTTCGAGTGAAATTCGTTAAAGACTTTGTCTACATACCGGTAATTTTTCAGTTACAAGTAAATTCAAGTGAAGCAATTATAATCAGACAAAGTATTCAAACAATTGGATATCTATTGAAAACTGTAGCGCCTGTGGGTTCTGATCTTTCTGTTAAACCGTAAGCTTGATTATTAACCGTATTCTCATGTATATGTAAATGTGAATACATAATTCATTATATATATATATATATATATATATAAGATAACGCCCCAACGTTGTATGAATCAGAAGGTGAATACGAAGTGTTGAATATGATTATTATTGTACCACGCACATATTGGCAAAATTACAGGCACGTTAAGCAAACATGAAAGAGTAATGTCGAAAAGCAAGCGGGTGAGCGTGCGAGTCGAATGGGCGAGAGTGTGAGTGATCAAGTCTATGAACGAGTGTGCGAGTTTTTGAACAGGATTAAAATGTACATATGGAAATGAATAAATCATCAAATCAATTAAGCGACTAATATTAAGGCTAGTAGAATGAATAAATGCGTACGCAGTAAGCAAAACTCAAGCGTACATATTCATACAAGTGCAACATTAATAAAGGTACAATAGTATGAATAGGTTGTTATTGTACGAATGACTCTGTCCGTTAAATAATTTAACAAGAAGGCCTTGACCAAATTAAATATGAACAAACTCAATTGTACGTGAACTGCCATACACTACAGTATTTCTGTTATTCTAACAATTATTCATAAATCACTCTTCCTTTTATTTTGCCTTTATTTTCTCTATTACCAAAGTGACTTGGCTAGATTGCAAATAAATTCGGTGTACTTCAATGAATCATGTACAGATGCTCAGTGTGATATTGCATTGCGTTATTCGATAATTCCAATTACCACACAGCCTTTAGTAATCACATCAACATTTACTTCTGGTGTATCCAGTTTTACGAAAACGTTAGCTATTACTACACGAGCTAACTGTTCCGCTGTACTGGTATGAATTGAAACATTTTTTTGCATTCAATTTTGCTTTATACTTTACTTCAGAATTTTTTAACCCTACCATAAACTACTGACTGTGATTTAGGTGTAGATAAATATTTGTAACTGATTAGAACAAGTATGAATTTCACAACGTGATATACATACACAGGTTGAAGTGATATTCAAACAGGTTGTTCACTTTGTTGTGTTGTAAAAATATGAAGATGACTTTTAAGTCTGATGATTTAGTAACTAGCAAAAATAGAGTAATATTAATAATAAGATACCTAGCATTTATGATACACACTATGTTACTGAATGGTTAGTAGAAAACTCATTTACTTATAATATTCTTCTTTAAATCACCTCGTAGATTACGCCTATCAGGATTTACTTTCAATATGAACACCAAACGTGACTCTCTGATTAACTTACATCACAGGTTAATAGATCCATCAGGAAATTCTAAAATTCATCTTAAATTCATTGAAGAGCATTGTAATTTTGTCGAGTTTATTAATTATCGAGCATAGTGGTAAGTTGTAAATGTTTAGTTCATAACAATTTTTTTTCAGATTTTACAATGTATAAAAGGAATTTGCATTTTTTTAATTTTTTCAAGTCATCAAGTCAGGCTCCAGGTGTTGCTTTAACCTCTAGTGATTCAAATACAGTCAAAAATCAAGTTATACCAAACACTCTAACAACATTAAAGTTAACATTGACTCTGAAACCCAATGTATGGCAGACGATATATTTCCAACTTTATGCTCCAGGTGCTTACCAAGAATACATACTTGTCAGGCCAATTATACTAAGCCAATTAACATCATTGACATATATCAGCATAAATTCGGACTCTTTGGAAAATATGGTTTATCTCATTATAGATAAAGCTTATTACGAAGGTTTGTTGTCACTTATTTCACTGTTTTATTTATAGTAATCGGTATTGATATGATTACTAATAATCTTTCTTTCATTAATAAACGATTTTACTCATGAATCTTTTTAGCTGTACTTAATGAAGTCACCGAGTTATGTCAAGGCAGTCTCCAAGCTGATTTCTAGTCATTTAATAGTGTTTTTTACTTATTCGATAATGGACAATTTTCCTTTTCTTACTACCCATGCACACCTGTCAAACATGCTTTTACTTTCATAGTTCATTTGAAATAATGATGAATAGTGATAAAACTGATTTAATAGACTCAGTTTTAGTCAGTACTTAAAGTGGACGTTCTCAGGAATCTTCATACTATTTCTGTTATTTGTGTAACACTAACTGTATTGACTAATTAGTGTTACATTCTTACATTCAAACGCACCACCTACTACGAGAAACGTACTTCTAGGAAAAAAATTCTTCATGTTCAAAATGCCAAGATGTTCTTATTTTGTTATTGATTTGATTATCTCATATTTTTGACTTGAACTAAGGAAATGAAGACCTTTACATCGCTAATAAAAAGCATTTTTTAGATTCCGGGTTTGTGGACAAACTTCATTCATAGTTTTGTGGTAGGGGGTAGATTCAAAAGATTACACTCAGGTAACTTATTTGAAAATCCACCTGTAGCTAGAACTTTAAGGGTTACAGTAAGTTGTAAGTTATTATTATTATTTTACTGTATACCCACTCTAAAAACTAGATGTGAGATCAAACTCCAGGTACTAATTATTTTAGATTGACAATTTCTCGTGCATATATGCTGGTCCATAGTTGAAATTAATTTTGTTGAAAAGGGATTCCTTCCTTAATCGAATGTTTTTACAGCCTAGTGGATATGTTATAACTTAGTACAATATTATAATAGACCCAAACCATACTAACTGATCATCTAAAATAGAAATATTTGATTTTACAATCAAACTATCTGCACTCTTTCAAACAAATATCCCTTCAACTGATTGAAAAATCTTCAGGAAAGGTATGTTTCTAGTAAATCGTGTGTATTAATATCAATTTCGTATTAAATTGTGGTTTATCGATCCCATAGGAATTATGTTTTCTTGTGTGGATGTACGTAGATGTGATAAATTGATAGTTGTCAAAGTACAAATATTCAAATTTGCCTCATTAAGAAATTTGGCTGTCAATTTATGTTTTATGTCTATAGGAGTCGCAACCGATCAAACTATTTCGGCAGCAAATGAGTTAACTTTGTATATCCCAATGTTCACTGCGAACTCTGTCAGACCACTGGTCAATTTTACTTACAATTTGACAGTTTCAATCTCTATATTTGGTAGCTTCATATTTAATACCACTACTCCAGCAGTAAGTCACAGTACTCATTTTCATTCATTTTGCTTCGAATTACATCAAGATAATTTTGTTACTTGACTTCCTTACATTATTTGGTGGAATCGGTATACAATATCAATGGATTAACTGTTATTTTGTTTAATTGATAATCTAACTTCAGTTGTTGTATTTTATCTAACGGCATTGTTTAGCTACCTGAACTTTCAGGATGACTATTAAATTGGATTTTCAAGCAAGACCGTAATGTTTATGTCACGTTACTAGATAAAATTTTTATCTATCTATAATAAACTCCATATAATTGATGTATGTTGTAGTTTTATTGAGGTGTTTTAAGAAAAAAAAAGAGTTGTGGATGCCACTTATCTGTGGTTGTATGTAGATGCTGATAGTTCGTCAAACACAATCAGTACCGAATTCTGACATAAGATCGTTATTCACCCTAAAGGATCTCTTGAGATGACCGATTATTCGGTTATTATGTTCTTCTGCTGTTCTTTCGGTTCAATTTACAACTGGCAGAATATAATATGAATTGTATTTCAATTTTCACTCAGCTAAATGCAAGTTTATAAGTCTGATTGATTCAAGGTAATAACATATATAAAAATAAAACATAAACCATCCATCAGAGAACAATAATTGTTCTCCATGACAGAAATGTGACGGGGTATTTAGGGAACGTTTAACAGATTTGTAAATAATTTGAGCATTAATTACAGAATACGCTGATATTACGCCAAATCATTTTCTTTTATTCTCAGTTGTCGCTTCCATATTAAATTGAGCCCTACCGTAACTTTTCACTAGAATAATTCTATCATTTTATCTCGTAATGAAACATGAAATTATCATCATCATCATCATCATCACATCATGCGTAGAATGAGGTCTCGTAATGGCAAATGGTAATTTCGTTCTCCTCAGTTTCACAAAGAAGATTTGAGCAATAACTCGTCTCGAATGTTTACTCATAAATACACAGATTCTAGATGGTTTGTCTTATTGCTGAACTAAAAGTGAATGTTTACAAGTCATAGCCTTAACATCTCTGTGAATTGTGCATAGAATATATCTTTTGATCATAAATAGTTTAGAATGATGTCAAATATTTTCAATAGTAATATTAATAAGCAAAGATGGATGGTCGCCAGCAGTGGAATCCAGGACGCATATTCCGTTCTGTATCCCAGGTTTGATGCAGATACATCCGTCTGATGAGTGACAAACAAGACGAAGCGCGCGCCTTGGATTCCACTGTTAGCCACAATCCATCTCTGCTTAACATGCTTGTGATTCAAGGCAATATTAGGACAATCCGTACAGAATGTACATATGTCAATAAGAGGCTGATCAATTGCAGTCCTAAATATCAATGGAAAGGTTCAAGCGAACAATACCACATGAAAAAGTGTTAGTAGATCTTAACGATGCGCCAGAAGTTTGGAATGTTTTACATATTAATTTAATTTGTTACTTCCGGAAACCTGAGACTGTCCTTCAAACTGTACACGATCAGTTGTTAACCAAGTATTTTTCATCTAGTTTCCTAACCAGTGGACTAAATTGTAACAGGAATAGTTGCTCATGAAGAGGTTTGGCTCCAGTAGTCTAACATATATTTACCCTCACATGAACAATAATCCACTCCGTTTCTGTACGTCGTTCTACCAATACGGTTTCTTTTGAAGAACTGTCTAAGGTTTTTACTTCTGTTCTGGTGACTACAATTCGATTACTGTCACAGTGATAAGATATTGGTTTAAGAAATGGTTTGCGAATGTCATCTAATTTTCCAGAATCATCATCATTTTCCGTAAGTACTCAGGCTGACTAATTAATGAAACAATAGAACTTTTGTCTATTTAAGTTAGTACTAAACACTTGTTATTTCCTAATTCCAGTAATCCATTATAATAATCGTCAACAGTGTCCCTATTCAGTGATCACAAAGTAATAAAGACTAATTCATGTTTGGGGTGGGTGAGTACTATTGACAGCTGAATGGTGTTTCTATTATTATACATTTATGAGACTGCGAAATAGCATTTTAACAGTAGGTGTCCAAAACCTAACCGAAGCCTCAGTTAAAAATATGTGGATCATACCACAATCATAGGAAAAACGAGAAAAAGAGAATATTGCATCATAAAATTTATTACTTCATAAAATCAGTTCACTAATTTTGTGAAGCAGAGAGAATTAGTCTATGTCGCTTTGATATACTTGTTCGTTGAAGGAGAAATTGCTGAAACATTTCTTTGGCAAGGTTCGATTTTCGGTTTCTATAGTTACTGTCCAGGGTTATTCTATGAGATTGACCGTATTTGCATGATGAATGACATCAAAATTAGACGAATAGTTCATATGAAACACTGATGTGACATAGTTTTGGGTTCCTCTGAAAGCCACGACTTGAAAACCGTGAATGAAATAAATATAACATTCTATAAAGTGGGTTGAATGGACTTTAACTGATAATAGACATAACTAAATTCAAACTAGTTATCTGATTATCTATAATAAGATGATTAAGTCAGTCCATCAGAACATTACCAAGTATCACTTCTGGGAAACAGAAGTTTACTAATTTTATGTACCTTCAAGATCTTTAATAAATTCATAAAGACGTATCTTTTCATCTTCTCATTAATTCATAATCTCCAATAACAGTTTTTGCATCAAATAGAAGTGTTCTATCATACATAGGACGTTTTTGACATAAATCACTACAATACTAATGAGTTCATGAAAGAAAACGAAATCAAAGAGAGAAATTGGAAAAATTTAAGCTATTTTCTCCATAAAGGTGGCTTATTTAAATTGAGCAACATTACTTGAACCCATCAATGATGTGAAACTGTACACTGTTTACTCACTAAATAGCGGGATCACAGGGATTAGCCATATCATAGTTGTAAACTATAGTTGATGAAAGTAAAATGCTATCGCAAACAATTAATCGGTAATACATTTGAAACCACTTGATGACATTCGTTAAGAAAATACTTAATATCTCCTCCTATATTCCAATTATCTAGATTATGTTAACGGTTCTGGAAAAAAATGCCATTGAATTTTTTTATCCGAAGAAAGATGTGAAAATAGTTTTCAAGTTCTAGAGGACATACTGTACAAAAGTGACCTTGAAAAATGATTTATGATTTTAAGTTGATTAGTGAAATTGTAACCAAAATTTCACATAATTTTCATTGGTTTGAAAGGTGTTTTTAATTAGGATTTACTTGCTCGAAAATATGACATTATTTACTAACTAAATGTGAATATCAGCTTAAAGTCGTGGAGATTGTAGAGTTTTTATTGAGATCATTAACCGCTCGATGTTAGACTACAATTGGAAACGTGTAAGCACTGGACAAACTTTTCGTCCTACTTCGGTATTCCTCATTAGTGCGTATCCACGACCTCGCACGTGGAACTCGAACTTATGCTCTAAACCTTCGAGCAGGCGTCCGACAGTGTTAATGTCTAACCGTGTCAGGTGTGAGACAGTTACTCAACGAAGACAGTAGATGGTCGCTCAGCATTGTATATTGGTTGAAGTTCGACATTAATCCTGCGTGCGGGATCGTGGATACGCACTGCCTAAGGAGTCGCATACCTGGATGAAACGGTCGTCCATAGCTTCAAGTTTTTCA
>NW_017386110.1:191937-192871 GCF_000237925.1 Schistosoma mansoni | reverse complement strand
GGATGGAGAATGCTGGTGGGTGGCTCATACAACTCCATGAGATGTAACGGGCGTAAGTATGTATGTAGACATTTACATTTATGTTGATCTGAAAGATTAGTTGAATGTACATCTATGAATACATTAATGCCTATGTTTTTGTTGAAATTATACATGTTGTACATGTTGTTTTTCTTTTACAAATAGTAAGCTATGAAACCTATTATTCAATAATTAGAGTTTATGACTGTATGAGTTAGGAAAACGTTTAATAATCTGTGATTTTGCCAAACGATTTTTCAATTCGGAATGATTAAACATCTTTTGTGAATTGTAAAACTCTTTTCATACAACGTGGTAATTTCAGTCTTGATATTTTCTAAACACAGGCATTTATTACAACTCTTTCAAGTACTTGTACTTTAACTTCTCCAAGTGCCACTGATGTTTATAAACAAATGTGTACTGGAGGACCGTTTGAATTTGTGATCAATATGTGTCCATTTGAAAGACGTTGTTCATTCTTTACACACTGGATCAACAGAATTGTGAATGGTACTGCAGCTCTTAATGTTACAAATGTAACTGTACTTACGTATGGTGCGGATGTGTGGCTCTCAACCTCGTTCTCTTTAAATTTGATGTCTGAATCTAGGTTAGTTTAAACTGATTAAATCCTACATTGTTCATTAATTGCTTTATATGTTATTGTAACTAGGCTAGCGTCCCATAAACGAACACACTTACTTTCAGTGATCGAAAGTGAATTGTGTGAAATTACGGAAACAACTTAAGTGACCTAGATAAGAAACTGTTACGTCCTTGAACTGTCTACCCACTTTCGTGCAGAGGATAACTTGTCTAATGTTAAGTAAGACCTTGACGCGATAGGCTGACTGGCTTAAACTTGAGCCTAGTATGCGTGAGTATGAAAGTCAGATCAAGTGCTTGGTGT
>NW_017386110.1:190143-191736 GCF_000237925.1 Schistosoma mansoni | reverse complement strand
AGAGTAAAAAATAGAGTACAAAATATGACGTTTACATTACAGGCAAGGCTATGGCAGTGAGTCATACATCAAACGAAAACTTTAGAGATTTCTGAATTTCATCGAAATCATCAACTGATCAATGTCATACCATCATTGAATACGTGGAAGCAGTACACATAAAGCATACTGCTGAGGAGTCCCAAAATGGGGAGAAATGAAAATTCATATTTTTAATGGTGGTCTTATGTTGTTCGGTTCATGATTTAGGCGAAACAAGATTTAAATGTTTTTACCTTGAAAATATGCCTAGGAATTTGAAACGGTGTATTATTTAATAATGGTTCTATCTCTGGATAATGTCTTTATTAATCATTACAGTTTAAATAAGAGAGAACATTTGGTTCACACACAAACCATAAAATTAATAATTTATACTCTTTTCTTTAGTTATGTGAAGCTTGATTACGGCCCAGTATGCACCATTATTCCGATTTCTCTATGTGTAAGTCTGCAAAATAGTAAGTGTTCTATTGTATCCTGTGGTCAGATAAAACTGTGTAAGAATTGTGTTCTTAGATAAAAATGGATAATAAACATGTTTGATCCCCTATACAATTATAGTAAAATACTTTACAACCAATTTTCAAGTTGTTAATGGTAATATAATGGATGCATTAAGTAGTTTCGATGAAAAACCTAGAAACTTCATGAAGCATTGTTACACGAATTTCTATCACAAACTCAGAAAAAGTAAGTAACTAATTTAGGTGTAGTTAGTAACAGATGTAGAAGTCAAAGTCTAGATTTCGAATCCAATCAAAATTAAGATGGCCTAGATTTCACTTTGAACGTGACTGTCTAAACATCCTCAGTAGCTTTGATAGTGTGCAGAGAGGATTTCTCACTACTCCGAAATCTAAACTTCTGTGGCAGAGTTATCCAGAATCAACGTTCAATGGAACACCAGAAGGTAAAGTGTTAACCAGTGTTGACAACTTCATTTATGTCAGTATCGTTTTCTCTACTGACGATTAATAGTGATGCGTTTGACTGTTCAAAGACCATGGTAGATATATGACTATCAATCTGAATACGAATAAAGTAAACATCAGAATGCGCTCAGTTATTTTGCAGGCATGAAACACATGACGAAATTATGCAAAACTTACGAGACATATGTATTTGATGGTGATTACATTCTATAATGACATGGTTAAACATCAGTCATTCCTTAAATCCTAGTGTGTTTGTAATTTTTACTGATTTTATCTTCTGGTGATACCAAGTGTAGTAACTATAACTGTTACATATAACGATCAAGTCATACATCTTTATCCTGGTAAGATACACGTTTTTTGAATAGTTTAAGGATTTCTGTCAAAATTCGCAACGTAATTATTGGTTTTTCTTGGAATTAGACAAGAAATAAATCAAGTATCTTTGTAGAAAAAGTGTTAAGTATTAAGGCTATTTACAAATAAAAACATATTTTACTTTTATGATAACAATAACACTGAGTGGTAGTGACAGGATGTAAGTTTAGGTAACTTTTAGATTTAGAATTCAAATTGCTGGCCTGACTTATGTATTCATGATCTATATTATAATTTG
>NW_017386110.1:186652-189721 GCF_000237925.1 Schistosoma mansoni | reverse complement strand
ATACAATATTGTTGTTCTAGTGGGAAGCAGTGGCCAGTGGAGTTCTACCAAATCTGTTGTAGAGATATCAACTCACTGAAGACAATTGGTGAACGGTCGCTCAAAATCGTGGATCAGTTGAAGTTAGACATTAACACCGTTGGATGCCGGCCAACTCAGTGGTCTATCGGTTAAGGGTTCTGGCTCCAGATTGGTAGGTCCTGGGTTCGAGATTGGCGAGTGCGGGATCGTGGATGCGCACTGCTGAGGAGTCCCATAATAGGACGAAACGGCCGTCCAGTGCTTCCATGTTTCCCATGGTGGTTTAGCTTCAATTGACCCGTGATTTCAACTATGAAAATATTGTTATCAACCATTTCTCCGGTTTTCTTTATTTTCTTACATCATAACATTGTCATTCATTTGTATTGTTTAGATACAATTCAAATATACTGCTTATCTAATGGGAGATTGCAATGTGACAGCGACAACAAACTATGTTTTCCCCATAAGTGTTAATCTCAGTGGGAGTACAAAAAATTTCACCGTCCCGAGTATGACATTTAATGTAATACCAAGTTTCCCAATATACACTGATGTAAGCTACGATTGATTTGGCAACAATTTTAACTTCTTGTCATTACTCAAACATTTTCTTATTTCTATTTGTACTACACAGTTATGATTTAGTTACAATTTACGTAATATTATTACCTAAATTGAAGTCAAATCCACAGGTAATTCAATAAAATAAAATCTTAGTTTTGCAAGTCCATTAATGGTAACTATGAAGTAAGAAGCATAAGTTCAGAGAAAGGTCCTGTTTTCGGCGAATTCATTTTCAATGCCGTACAATCGCAAACGTATACTTATTTTTCAAAATGATAATGATTACAATATTAGTGATAATGAAATTTTGCCGAACGTGGTAACACTGAGGTGGTTTAATAAAGGTTTATAAACCTGCTTTTTACTGGGGAAAATACTAATAATATTGTTGTTGAGACCTCGAATATTCATCATGAAGGTAGATGAAGAAACCACCATTGGAAAGGGAAAGCTCAGCGTGATAAGTTAAAGCGCTGAAATTGAGATGAACTATAACTAGTAGGATCATAGAAACAGAAGAAATCAAGGGTCTGTAGTGAAGATAGAAGTGAAGCGAATGATCATGAGATAAGGAACAAAGAGAACGTCACGATAGATTAGGGCCATGGCACACATATTCTGAATTTTCCGAATACACAGCGGATGTCTTTGAAATGCTATGAAGATAGAATATAACTGCCTCTTGTAGATTTCTACTTTCCTTGTAAATGACTTTGAACGCATGGTCAGTTTGGACTGAATGACCTGTGTTCACAAGTTGTTCAATTGTTGAGCTTCATATTAGGCCATTCTCGCCTCTTTTCAGACAATGTTCTTGGATTCTTTAGGATGATATACTCATCGAACGACCCAAAACCTGGTTCCACATGAACAGGTAAATTGATAGACAGAAATGGAATTAGTCAACTGCGACAATTTATTTTAGAGATTGTTACTGAACATTGGTCGATTAGAGAACACTAGTCACAAAGTTGTTGTGAAGAATGATCTACTGAGAGAGTCTGGAATTCTCTTCTTCAGGATGTTTGTAGCTATGTAGCGTGGTAATAATCAAATGTTTACAAAAGATGATTAATCAAATAATATTTGTTGCTGCTAAGTCTGATAACGAACCATTTGAAAACAATATTGTTCAGTTTTCTGTTTATTATTCATACTCGAAATGAACAGAAAACATGTGTTTATTTCAATCTTTATTTAGGTTATTCCAATTACTCAAAATGACAAATCGCTTGTATTTTACTGTGCATTAGACTAATTTTTCAGAGACTATTTTGCAGATAAGCAATTATAAATGGTCGTCGCGAAGATTCAATTCCACTAAGCTATTTGATATAACGAAGTTTCCAGTGATATTTTACGACCATCTAAGATGGAATTTATACTACATAACAAACAGATGCATAGAATTTGTAAGATCATCCATTAAATAAAACTTATGGATGATAGTTCTATATTAACAAACTATTTGAAGATAAGACAGACCATGAAGTATAGACTAATTATTGTATATCATGTTAAACAATAAAATAGGAATGAAGCCCATAATAACTGGCAAAATACTATCAACTGAGTTAAGGAAACATATATTACTTCTCGATCACCCAATACATAAGCAAAGCAACCAAAAACACTTTTCAACATAAAAATGATAAAGTACTACGAGAGTTCTCGACAAACCATCACTGAGAATGATCAAAAATGCTTTTAAACTATATTAGTTGGTTGAGGGTTAAGGTCAAAAATCCTCAGTGTCAGAAAACAGACTCGGATTGTAATTTACACTTATTCGTCTTAAATACATTGGTAATATTTGAAATTAAATGTCTATGCACAAACCTAGGTTGAGATATTGAACAAACCAGAAAAATCACATAATACTTCATATTTGTATCTGATATCAGATGCAACGGGTGGAAACATGTGATCAGTGGATTCTGCACTAAAAACGTTCATTCCAAGCTTGTCTACATCTGGGTATATATCTCTACCTCTGAATACGTACATGAATTGTGTTTATTTAGGCTTTATACATTCTCGAGATCATCATTTGTCTAATTATACCAGTTTTGCAGTTGCACTACTGTATTTCAACCGAAATGTAGTTAAACACAGTGTTTCTTTAAAACTTCTGTAAGGAACATTAGACAAAGAGTCGTCATTTTGAAAGTGTCTTTTTCACTACAAGCAACATTTGTACCTTAAATAATAGTCAACCAGTTTGTTTGCTTTTCAAATTAAAGCTTAGAATATTTCGTTTTAGATTATGATTGAAGTAAGTCCACCTAATGTAAAGCTGCAGCCTGGTGAAAGAACAACTATCAATATCAAATATATATTCCCATTGAATTCCACCTATCTGAAATCTACAGTACGAATCAATGGAACTGGAAGCAACAGTACTAATGAAAGTATAATAGCAATTGCAGATTTTAAAATAAATTTGGGTTCTAACTTATTTTACACAACAACTGCTTACTC
>NW_017386110.1:177818-186452 GCF_000237925.1 Schistosoma mansoni | reverse complement strand
CTTTTGGTTATAAGTGAGTTGATATGCCGAACATATGTAGTCAATCTACAAACTGAGGAAATATTCGATAAAAGACGTCACATCAAATGACTCAACATTGCTTAAAATCCGTTCTGTGAATGGATCTTAATTGGTTTAAAAATGCTCTAGTATAGCTTGGTAAGTTGATATTAACTTATATCACTGGTGATCAATTAAAGATATAAAAATAGGGAATTTTCTGAGAATTCTAGCCTTTAATCCATTTTTGTTAATTGTTTTCCGTAGCCTTCGGTGTTCACAATGACAAGTCAGATATGTGTTTCATCCGCTCCTGCCAATGATTCAAATGATTTCAGTATTATGATGCGATTCAAAGTCGGTCTTTTTTCTGGAGTGTCGATCCCGCCTATTGGTACCAATTTAACAATCAAAATGGAAGCATTGTTGACTCCAAAAATTACCGCAGATATTTCCATGATAGTGTCCTCGAACTGTCCGATTCAATATGATTCAGTTAATTTTACCAAGTGCCCACAGCAAGTGGAAATAGGTGGGATTTATGAATATTCTGTGAACTACTTTATAAGTAGACCGATTGGTGACTACGTGGTGAGTGATAAGTATGGTACTTGAACAATATACAGTTTTATGGAAAGAAATTGTTAAGTAATAAGACTTCTAACTTAATTGTTGCATAGTATGATGTGCCTCATTGCGAAAAATACATTTGTACATCACCAACAGAAAATATATGAAGCTTTATGTCACAAGACATTTCAACAACTATTAATGTGTTTTGAGGATGAAAAGGATGTTTGTCGTTCCGAGACAAGGAATGAAATAAATTTATTTATCGATCACCTAGACTTGCTTGTATCTACTTAACCATATCAAAACCTCTCTCTTACAAAATTGGCCATTGCTAGCAGTCTGTGTCCCATTTAAATCTACCACTTATTCATTATCAGAATAATCCAGGTTTGAACTATCAGTAAAACAAAACTGTTGACCAAAGTCAGTAATCAAGACTGCTTGTTTCCTCCTCTCAGGTTTCGCTAACATGGTAAATTTCATTTGGTCATCAATAATACTTATGAGTCAATCTTCAGTACAGATTATACACATTCTTAGTTCGCACTTTCGAATAATGAATAATATTAGTTAGTTTTCGTACCAAAACCTGTAATCTGAAGGTGATGATAAACTCAGAAGCACCAGACGAGACTATTAAAACATACCAGGTCCTGATGAACACCTCAAAATTACAAACTAAATAGAAAACGTGTCACGTTTTGATGACAGTTACTCCAGAGAATGTCAACTAGAGTACTGATAGTTAAATAATGCTGCAAAATAGCAGAAAAGTGAGAGTTAGATGTCTGTGAAAATCTGATCTTATTCAGTTATTCTGTTTAAGATCTAATGATTCAGCTAACAGTGTAAATAAGTGAGCTAAATTACGTGAAATAAAGAGTATCTAAACTTAATCAAGATCATTTATCAAAGGTTATTCTACGTTTGCTGAAGATCAACAACATTTAAGTATGTTATATTGAACGTCTCTGTTTTTACCACACTCAACAAATGCACTGAATGTCATCCAGTGTAATTCGTTAAATTTTGATAAATTCTGATATGATATTGGGATAAATTTCTAAACCTTTAAATCATTGGAAGAAATACAAGAATAATTGACCACTCATTGGACAAAAAGAAGATCTGTTTAACAGAAGGACGGATGAATAAAATCAAATTCCATTGAGGTTTATCGCACATCGTACAGCCATAAATCAAAATCATAGATTATATAACATTTAGAAACTTGGAGTAGGTTGATATTTTTCTCACTGTTACGCTATGTTCGAACATTTCGAAACTAATAATGCATGTATTCATTGATACTAATTGTGCTCTTATTTTGTTCATAAACATATTTCACTATATGATCCACATGATGTGCAGATCAAAATGAGTTCAACTTACACGACGATATCTTTAAGCTCTCTATTTAATCATACGTCCTTATCTGGATCCGACCACTTTACATATTATACAATAAACTATTTAAGGAGATGATCGGGTAAAAACGTTAGACGCCGATTTTTGGTGCTGGCTAGTCAAGCAGATGTGATGTAGAAACGATAGATGATCATTATTTTCATAACCAACATGGTTTAACTGAAGCACCCAATAATTTGAAGTTATTTCGATCCTAAACGGCTGCTTAGATAGAATAGAAATTCACAGAGTTTAAACTGGAACTCTAAAAATCCATTCTCACTGGCAGATATAGTGTCACTTAATGATGCCCAACCTGAATTCCAGGATTCACTGAAGTAAAATGATTTCCATGGTTTAGTAGTGAAACGACAAACAAACAGTCATCAACTAGCGGATAAATATACCACATCATTATTTCACAGACTACTAATTACTTTAACAAATAAAGTGTAACTAATTTCTAACAAAGCAATAAAATACGAACATGGTAATTTTTCAATAAGATAATGACAAGACTTCTACAACATCTGAGATTATCTGTGTCAATAACAACGTTGTACTAACTTGTTCAGACAAAATTAAAAGAGTACATTTCAATATCAATCATAATGTTGTAGGACATTGAGTAGATACATTTGAATATAAACACTTCACTTTTGTATGTTCACACAATATAAAACTGAACGTATTCATTTCCTTAAAGCTACATGCAGAAAAAACTTACTGTTGTTTCCTAATAAATTGTTTGATAGTTCACATTCACTACTGATGAATATAGTGCTTCGATTGGACATATATCTTTAACGCTACCTACAACATTCTCTACATACCCAGAAGGTTACAAAATAGATACTCAACAATTGGTTGGTAGCAACTTCGTACTGACTACCATTGGCTACGTCAGCGTTTCAAATCTACAAAATCCAGGTAAGTTCATCGTATAATTATTTCTGACGTTAAATACTGTGTTTTTTGTATAAACCATATACATTATTATTTGTATAATATATAAACTGTTTTGTTTAGTCTAGCTGTGTCCTGATGCTTCACAACTAATCACGATGATCGAAACATGGTACTCATATACGTTGTATTTTCGAAACATTACATATTTTCCTGTATGCATGTTTATGAAATTAAGTATGCACTTGTCGAAACAGTAACAGGCGCCTTTCCATTTCGCCGATACTTATTTACAGATTTACCGAGTTTTCATATTTCATGTCATTAAGGCAGTGGATGATCTGATTTTAAGTACTTATTCTACTACTTGCATTTCGGTATTATGCATTATATATATCTTCCATTAATAATCATTTTGGGCTCACCTGAACATTTTCATAATTATTTCCCAGTTTATATTTCTTCTATGAATCACTTTTTTACCGTGGGTGTGATGGCCTCGTCAAAGTTATGTTACTAATCAATTTCTAACAACCATCTATATTTGGTGTCGAAATTTGTGCATAGACAAATCAGTGAATAAAACATTTTCAAGCTTTGATGATGAATTTGAATAAGCTCAGTGTCTATTCTGCTGTCTTTCCCAGTCAAGAATCGGAAAGTGTTCGGCTGTTTTACTTCAGAAAGCCATTAAATATGACACTTGTAGTGTAGTGGTATGATAGTCTCTACGTACTAAAGATATTTATTACTGAACGGAATTGACAATAGATGTTGTGAACAGTCGAATATGCATAAAGGTGGGGTGATTAAGAGAAATGAAAATGATGATAGGGACTGAATACATTCCGAAAAATCATTGATTTTAAGATATATTTTACTGGTGATCATCCTGTGAACAATGCATGATTTTGGAGTTGTAAGCAAATAAATAAAACGTTGACCGATAGATAAACATATTGCTACTTACGTCCCTATGTTAGCTGAATATGAGATCAGATTATTGACACGAATCTCCGAGTGAAGACAATACTAATGTCAAGGAGAACTTTCGCAAACTTAAGTGTTCACATATAGAAATACGGATCACAATAAATGAGCATGGGTAAAAGTCACTTCAAATATATGCTCCTGTATGATACGGACTTCACAGGCCTCTCAATGAAATGGAGACCTGATAATTGAGCTCAATACCTACATGCTATATCAGTTTACAAATGATGGATGAACGCTACTGACCTAAGGATATCTGCTGGCAGTTTCTTACACATTTCACTACCAGATATATCTACTTATGTGCGATTTTATTTAGATTCTCAATAATCCTGCTACTTGTAACACTACTTTATTTTGTAATACATTTGTCTGAAAACTACTAAAATTCTACTCCTTCGCTGTTTATCATGTAATCACTAAAGATTTATTCATACTGAGAGACTCCTGACTTCTAGTTTATAGCTAGCGTCTATTGTCATAATGAAATTAAAAAGAATAAAATAGTATGGTTTGACCGGATTGTGTTCAATTATAGAATTTAACCACTATCAAATTGTTACTAACCTGTTTAGATCAACGAAGATACTTTTCATTTTGTTGTTATATCTTAAACTTTGTACATCTTACTTTTCATCAAGCTGTCCACTGAAATCAAATATCTCTTGTTCAACTTATTTCTTGAACAAAAATTAATTATTATGTTCATAGTATGCTTTGTTGAGGTTCCTATGAATTGCACTAGTATGTGTCGTTCAGGGTTATGATTACACTCAGCTCTGTAATATAGGAACAAAAGGATGACCTTCAAGTCTACAGAAAGTTAGCTCAGAAAATGGAAAGAGTAATGTGGAAAACTTCACTCAAAAAGTACTTATGGTAATCGTTTCAGTGAGAGCGTACTTTAGGGACAAGTCAATCAGAATTAAATTTCAAGTTTCAGCGCGAAATTCAAATACTATGTATGACGTGCGGTAAAAATACTTTTGTGTACTGTCCAAAACATTCACAGTGGTTACAAAAAATCACTGTATGCAAACATAGATTAAAATTGATAATGCTAAACGTATCAAAATTCTAATTCTGTCTCCTTTGATTGTATATAACAGGCAAATCGGCACTATCCATAAATCCTAACTCCAAATCTTTAATCCTAAATCAAACCTATACTAAGTGGAACTTCATTTTATCTACTCTAGTATTTTTGAGTGAAATTCACTCATACATATGACAACAGAGAAGTTTTAAATTATAGCTGATGCCACTTCGTAAATAAAACTCTGAAGCCTCAATCATTATCCTAAATACCTATCACTAACGAAGAACAGTGTGAAAACCCTTAGAAATCGTTTAGCGTCATTTTAAAGATTGGAGAAGACAAATAATCTCTATCAATACGGTTGGATTAATATCTCTTTGTTTCTTCAACTCACAGGCGGAACAACAGTTAGAAGACAATAAAATATTCAGAAGGGGTTTTGTGGAGATTTAGTATTTTTCATAGTAGCATTTTTCAATTGACTCATGCTTTCTACTATGAAAAATAAAATAATCATTAGTTATCTGAAATGCATTCACACAATAATGTCATTGTCTTTCTTTCATAAACTAATTATTTTTAAAACCTGCTTCCCGATTAGTTTAGCAGTGGCTGGAAATTCGGTGCAGTTTTTTTCAAAGTCATCTATGAAGTATGCCCTCATTATCGATTCAATGTCCACAGACGAAAAAATGTTAGGCTTACAGTGTTGCCATTATTCACATAGATGCTGGCGTAACTCTCAGGGTAATAACTTAGAAGCAATAAACAATCAGTTTTTGTTCGATGAATCAAAAATCATGATTTCTTTCATCTTGATACTACCACAGTAAACGAGAGGTCTTCTCTCAATTCAGTTTGGAATGTCTTAAGTAATTTATGGATATGTAAATATAGAGCTTTTATAAGTCACAGCTATGACAGTTCATTTGTTGCTATTAAATATACTAATATAAGCTGAATAATATTCTTCGATTTAAGTAAGAGCAAGGAATAGTGGAATATTCCTCGTTTCAATTTAGTGAACTGCTTTATTTTGACTTGAACGCCAATTATATAATGGTTGTTACAAGTGCCTATCGAACACAAATTCATCGTGACATACTGAACCGTCAATCACTATTGCAAAAGAATGCAATCCAATCCAAAACAACTCATGCTTTACAATATTTAAAAAATTACCGACGAGTAAAGTTATTTTTTACTGATTCGTTCCTCATTTTACAAGACTTTCCATAGTTAAACTGATAAAAGAAGTATAAATGAAAACTCCTCACCCTTTTAACTTTGATGAACAGTGTATGAAATTATCATACATTCTAGGCTTCCTCTCTCGGCATAGTTGATTGGATCCATTGTTAGAAAGTTCTCGATGTTTCTTAATTGTTGTAGGGGGATCATGGAGATTTCTGAATTTCCGAAACATAGACTGATCTTCGTTGAACAATTATTAAAGACTAAGAAGCACTGGAGAGTTACGTTCTTTTCTAAAAGAAGACTTCTCAAC
The DNA here is from genome assembly GCF_000237925.1 of Schistosoma mansoni. Lineage (NCBI taxonomy): Eukaryota > Metazoa > Platyhelminthes > Trematoda > Strigeidida > Schistosomatidae > Schistosoma > Schistosoma mansoni. The sequence goes on along the minus strand of NW_017386110.1, from coordinate 180,027 downwards.
AGTGCGCAACCACCATCTCGCTGTTGTGAATAGAAACCAGGAATCTCTGTGTGCCGTGCAAACGTTTAACCTCTAGATCACTCAGCCTACATCCAATAGCTCACATGCTAACCTTCAATCAATTCATAATATCTTCCAGTGTGCTTGGTGTGTAACTGCTTCATATATGATACGGTTAAACTCAGTCAGACTGGGAGATTATGACTTTAATATATTCAAGGTGACTACCATTATTTACCATTAGAGCTCTTACGAATATGAAGCATATAATTACGATTAGTTGACTATCTTTTAGCTTTAGTCGGTCTCATTTTTTTATAAAGAGCTCACTATCGTGGTAAAAAACAGGAAAAATAAACTCTTATTTTTAATTCTATTTCATTTAAATATTATTTTCAGAATATATTATTATTATTATTATTATTACTGAACTTTTGAGATTTACTCTAATAAATCCTATTGACAAGCATTCTTACTTTGATTATTTCTAACCCGAGTCATTATGATGAGCAATTCTTATTTTATATTAATATGTACATATTCACATTTAATTTAAAATATATTTTAGGTGTATATAACACTACCTTGCCAATAACCAATCGATCAGTTCTTCTAACAGTTTTTATCCAGATATATAAAACAAGTTTGGTATCCGTTAAGTTTGAAGCAAAAATCTCACCATTAGGTGAGAATTCTACAGTGAATTTTTGTGAAAGCCAAGCCATAGCATTTGCAGGTCCTAATTTGGTAGGTTTACAGTACAAACCATGTTAACCTCCTTTTTAACGAATAGGCTGCGAGCAATATCATAACATTAAAGGACACCTCAATCGTGAATGAAGTTGAAAAGTGGCAATTCTTCAATGTTCAACTGAGTATTATGCCTTATACAAGAGCAGCTTATGGTATTCAGATATTCACATATATTGCTGGCAAATTTCAGGTGGAACCATGTTCTGTGGATTACTTGCTAACAGAAAATAATTCAACTAAGAAAGTATGTTCAAAATATCATACAGCTTGTTTCCATTTCCTGTGGTTTTTAAAAGACTCTCATAATGAAGGACAAACTTTACCACAATAGTGTCAATAATTTTAAAGCACAAATAACAGTAGAATCGTATATATAGTTATATGGAAAATATATGTCTACAGGAGGCTAGGAAAGATTGCATTATAAATTGATTCGACTAATCAAGGGGTAAGTAAGAAAATAATTTATGGGTCAGATAATAGTCCAATTGACAAATATGAAGAAAAGCGACAAACATAAAGGTCATAATAATAGACTGAATATAATCAAGAAAACTTGTATAAGGTAATAATAATAACTGATTACTGTTTAAAATGTAAAACAGTAATTTAAAAAACAAAAAAAACCCTTAATAATCAAATAAAAGTGCAGAAAAAAAACGACAACCAGGAACATACCCATTAAGTGAATTAGGGCCAAGGAAGGGTGAGAAGTTGGACAAATCGTTTCTGCAAGCAAAGTTCAGGCTTGAGTTCATGGATTGCCAATGCCACAGCAGTGCATAAAATATTGATTCGACCCCCATTCGATCCGGTTCCTATGATAAATTATTTTCTTAGAAGGGGTTTTGTGGAGATTCAGTATTTTCATTGTTGAAATCATAAGTAAATTGAAGCTAGACAATCATCGAAAACCTGCAAGCACTGGACAGCCATTTCGTACTATTATGAGACTCTCGGCCATTGCGCACCCACGATCCCGTACTCGCGAGATTCTAAGCCATGACCTAACAATCTGGAGCCTGATCCCGTCACATACAAAATCTTTATGATGCACGATTGACAATTTATGCCTCCTATCTTTGAGGGGATACATACCCTTTTACGAAATAAAGGCATAGAGATCTAGTGCTTCAATGAAGGAATTTAGCACTGAACTGTTTTCAATGTGATTAATTACCGAGTAGAATCAGATAATATAGATTGATTTTGTTTAATTTTTTTCCTGTAAATTTATCATTGTGTATATCTTCACAGTACAGATGTGTTGTCTTGGTCTATTGCTTTTCATAAACTATTCACTTTGGCATTTAAGATTGGCTGAGTCGACAATTTGTTTCGTTCGTTGTATCGATACATCTTCCCTATTGTTTCAGACCACTGAGAAACGCTATGCTTTCGAATATGCGGACGTGCCAGAAACAAGTGACTATTTAGAGGTCCGTTATGCTGCGTC
>NW_017386110.1:88958-177618 GCF_000237925.1 Schistosoma mansoni | reverse complement strand
CTGAGTCGTAAGAATCTGTTTATGCGAACAGTGAGCAGGCAACGAGCGGAGTACAGTGAGATGGTGGAATGTAGGAAGCAAGGTGGAAATCTTTTCAGATCATGTTTTTAGTGAGTCGATATCACACGACAGACCCGGTTTGAACTTCGTGGATCAGTTGAAGTTGGACATTAACACCGTTGGATGCCGGCTCAGTGGTCTATCGGTCAAGGGTTCTGGCTCCAGACTGGTAGGTCATGGGTTAGAATTTCGCGAGTACGGGATCGTGGGTGCGCACTGCTGAGGAGTCCCATAATAGGACGAGACAGCTGTCTAGTGCTTCCAGGTTTCCCATGGTGGTCTAGCTTCAATAGACTCACGCTTTCAACTATGGAATTTATTCTATTCCTAACCCCTTGATTAGTATGTCACCTCATTTGTTATTTATTATCGAATCAATTTATAATGCAATCTTTCCTAGCCTCCTGTAGACATATATTCTCCATATAACTATACATACGAATGTACAGCTTAAGTAAATTATTTCGTCGAAAAGAAAATTTTCTTCTCTGAATTCTCTCTTTCAATTAATGTGTGTGACATTATGATTTATTTTAATTAACAGTAGAATATTTGATGCTTGATAAATGACTCCAGTATGATTGTATTTGAATCATTTATATTACCTGTCACTTTATATTGAGGTACCTCAAGTCAATAAACAGCTAAGTGGTAGGGAAAATCAAAACCCATTTATAATTGAAACACATTTTTCAGGTGTTTTATTAACTTGGGATTCCAGTGTTTCGTAAGTAATAACAGTTGAACCCTATAAAGAAATGATCCATTAGAAAAAATATAAACAAATAATTATAAACAAACAGTTGGGACCCATAAAATCTTTTAGTTTTATATCATCTCATTAACCTAATCAAATCAATTTTTATTCCTCATTATTTCAATCCATATGAAGGTATTAAGACTGGTATGTTGGTTATTACAGTGGATAACAAATTGTATAAATATGGATAGAAAAGCTTATTCATCTAGTACGTTGAGAATATATTTTCTCCATCATATTAATCACATGAAAAAATTAAGTACCCAAATTTTATATAACAGACGTCCTTTTTAAGGTTGTAGTTGACGTAGATGTATACTGGTAAGAAGACAGTTATTTTGAAAGAATTAAAAGATCATCCATACAGATTTCCCTACAAGTTAACTAGGAATGTTTATGAAGACGAAAATAATAAAAAGGCTGAGACAGGATTCTATAAATAGATTGCGTCATAGATAATTCAGTTCAAAATGCAGAAAGAAGATGAATTATTTGAGTGAAGCTTAGGAACAAGGTGAGAAAGTAAAATCATAATTTATATTTGAAGAAATGTAACGGCTTCTGAAACTATTGACCACTAGGATGATTATTTTCTTCCGAAGTCAGATAGGTAAGATGAACATGTTAACAGTATCTCAGATGGCATCAGCCTTACTAAGGCGGTCAATCTATTGATCACTTAAAAGCAGTTTACGAGTTAGTTTAAAGAAACAGCGTAATTCTGGAAAAATCGTTATATTTGGAAGGTCAACACATTATGGAAAATGTCTAGAAAAGTAAGTTAATACATATTTGATAAACAATTAAGACAGTTGCTAGTAATCTAATATACAAAGTTTATCACTCCATCACGGAAAAATAGATTGTCGAACCTATTGAAGCGTTTACGTCGTCAGATTGAGATACGCGCACAATCGAAGTTCACAAAGCAACGATTTGTCTAAAATAGAGGTTTTTTAATGAATAATATACAAAGATTAGTAACCAAACTCAACTCAACATGTGAGGTGTCTAAGGCGTTTACCGTATCTTTTTGTCTGAAATAAAAAATGCTTCCTGTAACAATAACATAAAGAATAATTGCAACATACGATAGTGCAAAAGACAGATGTTAGTTATATCTAAACTTGGTAACAGTTTGCCAACAAACGAAAGCCGAATCAAGAGCAATCAATAAAGAAACTGGTGCGTTCAAACAAGAGTTAAATAAACACACAATTTGTGAATAACCACTACAATGATTGAGATAAAGTAATTATAATGATAAATATAATAAATGTTGTAAGTATATGTAAATATTTCAGAATATTATACGACAAACGTTACAACATAAGCGTAGAAATTGCCAGGAATTAAACTATTTACCGAATATTGATAAGTAGTATATATATAACTTGTCTAAAATCAAAATCATTTGAATGAACAAGCTTATCTCGTCATTGTACTATTACTATTATCTAAAATCATGTTTGGAGAATATCTAATTATTCACTGATGAACATATCTACTAATTACCTACAGACATCGGAGATCCTTCATTATAATGAGATAACGGCTAGTGAAGAATTTTCATTCTGTACACTTTTAGTAGTAGTCCAATCAGATCTTGACCTTCATGTATAATTGACTCGAATACTAAGATTAGAATTAAAACTTCAATGAATTCGGAGTGAAACATTCAGCTCTGTGTCTGCTTGATAAATAGGAATACTTCTTCATTACCAATAAAATTTATTGTTTCATATAGTGATCCCAGATTTCAAATATCAAAAGGAGGTTGCGTAATGATCAATGGGTTAAAGAAGAATAGGGAGATGACTGTAATATGCAAGTCAGAAATTCATTGTTTCACATTTTACTATATTTTCTATAATTATGGACGAGTTTCCACCAATCCGTATTTGCTACATGTTGCATGTAACATAAACTACGGTTATACCATTAGTATAAATTTGTAGAACCCTTAACAGTAAACCATCCTACTTTTAATATTTTGAATTCTGTTTGACATGGGTTTCAACCAGTTTATTGATTCTAGAGTGACTCTAAATAGTAAAATGATTTGGACATTCCCTTGATCAATGATTCCTGGATTCACATATAACATTTAATGTTTAATCAAAACAACGAATGAACATTGTTTAAATCCAGTAGGTGGAAACTTTAAAGGGGAGTTTATTAAACGAAAAAATGTTGTTGGTTATTGTCTCTGCTATGCTTATTAAATGCAAAAGCAAAATCCTTGGAGTAGTCATTGATTCGAATTCTATGAGGGTGAACGCTGTTGATTTTGTTCTGTTTTCATCAAATGAAACAATAGTGGATTTTCAATAGATTTATTCCATCCTTTACTCAGTTATGCAGCCAACTTCATAGGATCAATTACATTCAGTTATGTACATAGAATTGACTTGACTGGAAAACCTATTTGTCACATGATTGAACAGCGTATAGTATCTTGTAAATACAATACATGGTGTATATGTGTAGAGTGTTTTATGTGTATTACTTCTTACTAGTCTGATTGCTGGAGGTTAAGCAATAATATTCCTCACGAAGGCAAGCATAGAGTATAGTTTTTCTCTTATTCAGTGATGTTAAACGGTGTCCTAGTGATAATGAATTAGGAAATTGTTGGGACGATCCTGCAGATTTATTGCAATAGACATGAAAAGCTTAGGAAACATTAAGAAGCATTTTATCCGATCAGCGTTTGACTAGATGGTTTGCTAGTAACATCACTAGAGTGAAAAGTCACATGTAGAGGTTCAGATAGGCTGATTACTACACTACTACTATATTTAGTAGTGATTATAATTCCTTGAAAAAGCTTGGACTAGATTGCCAGCAGAAACGTTGGATTTATTACAAATTCATTCGCTGAGATTTTACAAATATATTATTCCTATTTAATGTCTTACATCAACTCGGCGCTCAAATACTGTGAAACTATTAGCTCTTATTTAGACGAGAGTTCTTCTATATATTTAGTAGTATTCCAGAATTTTCAGGAAAACTCAAGGACTTCTAAAATATTATGGAAACCCTATATTTTCTGTGCATAAATGAACCTTTGGAGTAAAGTGCTTCTCTTATATTTTGCGCCTTTTCTCTCGTGTTCAAGTCGCTGAGTAGTTCTAGCTTGCGGATTACGAGACTAGCTTAGGATCCGAATATAGCGTTCAATCAACAAGACTTATCAGAAATATCAACATAAATTTAAATTAATTCTGCTGATTTTCGTAAACAAAGAACTATCACGTCACTACTGGTGAATTCGACACCAATAAATGTTTTGATATTGTATTTTCAGTTTCAGTACTTTACTTACATTACAGATCAGACTAATAACAGAATACACTGTATATCAAGGGCGAAGAGCAACAGGCACAACGCTAATCGGTATATTCAGAAACAATAACCCGTGGAATGTTTCTTATAATTTCCAAATAGGAGTAAATTTATTTAACTATCCCAGTTACGTCTTGGGTGATACAATACAATTTCCGATTCGGATGTATTCTGGAACACTAACTATATCTACTTTTGTAGTAACGCTTCCGATAACGTCTATGGTGCAACCCATATCCACTACTCCTGTAAGTTTGATTCATAATTTCATTCAATAATGCATCTAAACAATATTCTACAAATAGAACCTGATCTATCAATGTAGGATATGTATGATTTTAAGCATCGATTTAACTTATTTGTATTTGTTACATGAATCTTCCATTGATATGTTTGAGAGCAAATGATCAGTCTCTTGTGACATTCGTGTATCATATCCAGATCACTTCAATATTGTGATAAAGTCACAAGTGTTGTATGCAAACTTGGACAGTAGATATCAGTAGAATTCGGGACGTTTATGCAAATCTGAACATAGACGCTAAGTGGATGACGCGTTGTGTGTTCGAAGTACTGAGTTCAAGTCCTCATATGAACATCAGTACTGAAGTACAGGAATATCTTACCACTGAATTCCAAATGCGACAAAACGCGCTTTACATTTATTTTATATTTAGGGTCTTTGAAGTCTTAGATATATGAAACCCTAAACTCATTTGTATGTTATGCTACCCCAGTGATCTATACATTTATCTATTATTCAGATGAATGTGATTTATAGTTTTGCTTTACAATTTTTGGAAATTTCAAGTATCCCTTAACCCTACTCTATCTTTATTTCCAACATAAAATACCTTGGAACTCGAGATTTTGAAACATGTAAAACTGCATGAGCAATTAAGTTTTCCTGACTGAAATGGATCCTTTTCAATGCTCACTCAGATCAACTCTGGGAAAAATGATCATGACGCGTAAGACAAGAACTCTATACTCGTTTTCAGGGTCATACTGGGAATATTTCACCAATTTATGAGGCACTAGTTCACATATGTACAAGAGTCATGGATTCTACTGCTATTTACTGTCCAACTCTGCTTAAAATACTTGTGACTTAATCACAATATCGAAGTGATTTTCATGGGATGCATATACATCCACTATGACTAGTCAGAATTCAGTGAGAAAATCTACAACGCGATAATCCAAATTACTACAAGTTAAGCTGAAACACTTTTGTTCTGAAGGTATAATATGTGGGCGAGAATGATAATGATAGGTTGTTTTACCTAGTCAGACTTGTGGATACTCTGACAGGCGTTAGATGAGATATACATTCTCCTGTCCTTACAATGATAATAATAATAAAAACAGTGATAATAATGATAATGATGATAATAATAAAAATTATTATTGAAATTCACTTAGAATTGTTTGGAACTTCCCATTGATGTTTTAAGGACTGTAACTGGTCAGTCTCTAATTGGCATATGTGCATACTGTGCACATTGCCTCGATATAGCCTAAATTCACAAGCATGGTAAGCAAAGATGGATAGTGGCTAGCAGTGGAATCCAAGACGCGCACTTCGTCCTATTTGGGACTGGTAAGCTAGATGTATCTGCATCTCAGAGTTGATGTTCACTCTGGAACTCGAACCGTAAACGATGGTTAAATGAAACAACTTATACGCAATCTGAAGATAGTAATAATGTTTGTGAAAGAAGCAAATAATCTTTATAATTCAGTTATTTTGCAAACCGTTATTCTTAATACCAAAAGTTGATCAGTTTAGCTTTGAAAAGGGTGTCGTAAATGAACGTAATATTGTTATCAAGGTTTTTTTGCAAATCCATTCAAAGCATAAAATATGCTGAACTGTACATTCTTTGTAGTTGATCACTTATTAATGATCACCGAAAATACATGTTAGTGTACTCAGTCATGTAATACGGTAATTGTGTTTGTGAGGTGGGCATAACATTTTTTGGCACGTAATGTTAACAGCCAATGTTTTTGAAGTGCACAGCCTTTCAAATTAATGATCTGAATTTTTTATTTTCATTTGTAAATGACATTGTAAACGTTATTTAATTAGAAAGACTGGAATTATATTTCCAATTCAACAGTTCCCTTTGTTAAACATACTAGACGAACAATGAAAAACTGTATATACATATATATAAAGGCTTTTTTCAGGGCCACCCACAATTTGATTTAAATTTTGTTTGAATTTCTTGTTTTCATGGCGAAGGAAGAGTCATGAAACCATCAATAATTCATTTTACATTCATATGATTTGTTTAATAGGTACGGTAGAGAAATGTACTAAGATAAGTTCACTAGTTCAACAAGATCATCGCTCACTTTATTATTTTGCCAACAGCTTTTAAGGTTTTTTAAATTTAAGGTTTCAGTAAAGGATGTCGTACACAAAACCACGGCATATAATGAACACTTACATGTCCAACAATGGAACATACAAAATGCAATAATAATGTTTCTTATGAGATTTATCACTGCATTGAAAAATTCGATACAGTGATAAATGTCATTTAGACATCTGATAAATAATTGAACGGTTTAACTTATGAGATTGAAATTCGATATTCTAAATACATGATGGTTACGATAATGCAATGAGAAGACGAAGTTTATCAGAATTATGTGATGTATTAGCGCAATACATTTCGAACAATCTGATCACACATATACTTGTTAAGACATTTTTATATGAAAATTAAAAAGTCAACTAGACAGGTTAAGGTAAGAAAATAAATAAAGTACACAAAAACGATGTGATGACTACTCTGGATAATAAATAAGCATTACCAGGGTAGGTTAAGGGTAAGAACAAATGGTTTTTGAACACATAAAGGGGGTTTCAATTTCCGTATAGCCAAGGCTTCAATAAAAATTAGTATACATCCTTGAAGGCCTTTGTACAACACTACAAATGCCGATTTGATGTCAACCTTATGACCAGTTTCAAATAAATGTTTCGCAATAGAGGAAGATGTTTGTCTATTATTTATCATCCAGAGTAGTCATCACATCGTTTTTGTGTACTTTATTTATTTTCTTATCTTAACCTGTCTAGTTGAACTTTTAATTTTCATATAAAAATGTCTTAACAAGTATATGTGTGATCAGATTGTTCGAAATATATTGCGCTAATATATCACATAATTCTGATAAACTTCGTCTTCTCATTGCATTATCGAAATTTATCAAAGGGACTAATTGTTTTACATAATGGTTACTTGATACAATTGACCTTATTGGTTGACATTAGAATCACGGCTCGTATAATCCCCTACCACCCTTTTTTGGAAATTAAAGGATGTGAAAAAAATTTAGCAATTGGTGATTGGTGAATTTGTCTTTGAAAGTGTGTGCTCAAGTGAAAATGAACAAACATTTTGTCACCTGTAATAATTTTTTAATTGGCTGTAAATGGTGCAGTTTTGTAATTTGATTCGTTCAAATCGTACTGGAATAAAGTGCTTTTATTGGATGTAAGAATTGACATTTTTACATCGGATTATTATTTACAATAATGAACTATTTTCGCATTGTTCCATCTGAGTTTTGTAAAAAATTTTAACTTCGAAAAAAACAAAAACAAATCCTTTTCATAACCCTGCTATGCTGCTGTCAGTGAATGTGTATCGATATAATTTCTTTTTATGAAGTAGAAATGCAACTAAAGTTATCAGTTATCGTGACAAGAGTAGTAATAATAATCTGTGGATCATTGAAAGTTAATTTTTGAAAAAACTGACAGTTGTTATTAATAGTTGATAATGGTGATTATTGAATTTCAAAGGTAGTCTCAAATGTTTAATACATAATTAATAAACACATTTTGATTTAGGTATTCCCATAAGTTAATTCAACACATAGTTCGCTCATTTAATAAACGTTATATTCGTGTAAATATATGAATAAATTATGATGAAGAGAAAGTGAATGGGGCATGCCGAAGTCACGCTAACCGTAAAAGATGGGTAAATGAAACAACTTATACGCAATCTGAAGATAGTAATAATGTTTGTGAAAGAAGCAAATAATCTTTATAATTCAGTTATTTTGCAAACCGTTATCCTTAATACTAAAAAGTTGATCAGTTTAGCTTTGAAAAGGGTGTCGTAAATGAACGCAATATTGTTATCAAGGTTTTTTTGCAAATCCATTCAAAGCATAAAATATGCTGAACTGTACATTCTTTGTAGTTGATCACTTATTAACGATCACCGAAAATACATGTTAGTGTACTCAGTCATGTAATACGGTAATTGTGTTTGTGAGGTGGGCATAACATTTTTTGGCACGTAATGTTAACAGCCAATGTTTTTGAAGTGCACAGCCTTTCAAATTAATGATCTGAATTTTTTATTTTCATTTGTAAATGACATTGTAAACGTTATTTAATTAGAAAGACTGGAATTATATTTCCAATTCAACAGTTCCCTTTGTTAAACATACTAGACGAACAATGAAAAACTGTATATACATATATATAAAGGCTTTTTTCAGGGCCACCCACAATTTGATTTAAATTTTGTTTGAATTTCTTGTTTTCATGGCGAAGGAAGAGTCATGAAACCATCAATAATTCATTTTACATTCATATGATTTGTTTAATAGGTACGGTAGAGAAATGTACTAAGATAAGTTCACTAGTTCAACAAGATCATTATTGAATGCTGATGTTCCAGATATCAGCAGTGGCTTCACTGATGGCTTCACTGATTACAATTCCGCTCCCGTTAATCGGCGCATCCATGTGTTACAGTCGTACCTCAGGGAATTGCATGCACATTCCCACGAACAACAGTCCAATAACCTTCAAGAAACTTACAAAAGATGAAGGTCGGACATTGTGTGTCCATTGAAGTCCTCAATGAACAATATAATGACACTAATCAAATTACCTCCTTCGTCTAATCGGCTGCGAAGAAACGCTTGGTGTTTTATAGCTCTTTCTCCAACATACAAATTTAATATACGGCTTCCGATCTCCATGGAAATGAGAATCTCTCACCGCATAATGGCAGTACGTTGCTATTTCATAAGTTCTAATGGCGCTCCTTAACGCTTCCAGTGATGGAAACGCTACCAGATAGAATGTATTCAAAAATACATTTTCCGTTTCTGTGACTACGTGAGGAACAACAGAGCCTGTAATTTGCACGTTACTGACGTCCATATTGTGAAGAAAATTATCTATATCGATAAGTACAGAGCTTTTATACGAATTTCAAGAATTACATAACCAATTATAACGCATTTACAACTAGGAATTTCATTGGACGAAAGGGATTGAAAAAAATTGGAAAATGGGATGAAAATTTTTTGATTAAGGGGGACAAAAAAAAATTATTAAAAAAAAATTGAAGTGATCCTAATGTTATTCAGAATGAGGATATGATGTCAACATCAGTATATCTTGTTATAACCCATTCATATAATTGTGATTTAATATGGTAGGAATTTTTCAGCGATTAGAATCGAATGACCCGATAACAGTAGTGGATTAACATCGGTTAACGAGTTACGAGTTACGGAATTTACTGAGGATAAACTAATGTGCTTCACTGAAATAAATTTTGGATCCAATTAAAGGGGTACAGATCTAGTGAACATCTGTCGTTTAGCATCAAAAGGTACGGCCGTTTATTTCGCGATATTTGACTTAGTGATTGTCGATTTATATCAAAAAATTTGTGGTTTCAGACTTTAGTAACTGAAATACAAAAATATCAATGTTTTACCATGGAACAGTTTAAATTGCACAGCATTATATATGCAACATCAAATATAGTACCAAGACACGTTAGCTACCGGTAATTTTCAATCAAATCTGAATATCCCATTTACCCAAATACTTTTCTTTTAAATCAGACTTAAATTAATCAGTCATGCTCTTTAGCCTAACATTTATTATTCTATGCAAATCATTTCAGATGAATGTTTATAACCCAAATATAAACTACATGTAAATATAAATGTAAATTGTAATCATTCTCTTAACTTGTTATCATTTGCAAACATTATTTGAAATTAGGTCTCTAAACCTCCTGTAGTTACCATTGAAAAAGTCGAACCACGAAGTTCACAACCAGCGGTAAACTTTAGTACAGTTGTAGAAGTTCGAGTGAAATTCGTTAAAGACTTTGTCTACATACCGGTAATTTTTCAGTTACAAGTAAATTCAAGTGAAGCAATTATAATCAGACAAAGTATTCAAACAATTGGATATCTATTGAAAACTGTAGCGCCTGTGGGTTCTGATCTTTCTGTTAAACCGTAAGCTTGATTATTAACCGTATTCTCATGTATATGTAAATGTGAATACATGATTCATTATATATATGTATACTCACGTATAATGTTACAAAAAATCCAGTGTAGGGATATGGATCAATTGCGCTGCATCAAATGTGGACTAAATTGTTTATATTTACCTGTCAATTATTATTTTTAAAGCAGAATTCCTTGTTGAAATACATGAAGTCTATCTTGCATAATTCGTCAGTAAATCTGAATGTATTATTCAGAACTCTGTGTCAGTTTGTTTTATCAGTTTTCCAAATTACATTTCACATATCAGTAGATTTCTGTGCAAGGAAATGCATTATATTTTCATGAGTTATCATTTTTTCCAATAGGCAAGATTTAGATATTTGAAAGAATATTTTAAGTCTCAGTGTATAAAAGTTGTACATTAATATCTTTTAGTTAGTCCTGACCCTCGTTAAGAATCCAACTCGTGTAAGGGTTCTTGAGTGCCACATACATTCAATTTCCAGTCACTGTAGTAGTGACGTGAATGTAAGTAATCCACAATGACTTTTGACTTATAAGTATAAATGTAGTAGTATCTACGATGCTGGCCGTTATCTTTTATATACGTTAAAAAGACTAAACACAACTGAATCACTGTTGAACAAACCCGTTTGGCGTATCAACATTATTTTTATTAATTAAACAAAATGTGCCTTGTCATAAACCTTAATGATATGCACAACCGATTGTATACTAAGTCTTTCTGAAATGTTAATTGAGTCGGAGAAAAAATGGAGTTAGCACATATTATCTGATTTGCATTAAAACATCCTATTATTCACTTGGTATTATTTATTTGAATCTTCTCATTGATGTAAAGGACTGCAATGATATATGTGCATCCTGTATGTATTGTCTTCCTAGTGCTTTACTTCATAAGCATTATAAGCAAAGATGGGTAGTGGCTAGCAGTGGAATCCAGGACACGCGTTTCGTCCTATTTAGGACTGAGTAGCTAAGTGGATAACTGCGATGTTGTTTGAAGTCGAAGTGGTTGTTGGGTTCAGAGTCCCAAAGTGAATATCAATTTTGAGATGCAGGTATATCCAGCTGACGAGTCCCGAGTAGGACAAAACGCGCGGTTTGGATTCCACTGCTAGCCACTATCCATCTTTGCTTATAATCCTATTATTACTATCATTCCGATAAACCATGAATAAAATGAAAATTGAACTTATCCAGTTTTATTAACTACTTCTATATTTGTTGTTCACATTTTTGGCAAAGCACTCATGAATGCGGTGAAATTATGCTTCTTCTATTCACTAACTTGTTGTGATTATCAAAAGCTGGAAATATTTCAGTGAAACAACAACTCATCCCTTTCAACCATTATAAAAGTAATTACATACTGGACTCTTTTGAAATGAATTGACAGCAAAAATTATTCGTACCATAAGAAGCGTCATTGATACCCCTTGACGCCTCTCATCAATTTTGCTTTATATTAATCAACTATGATAATTTGTATTCATTAATTTATTCATATCTTAGTTTTAAGTTGGGCCTCATGGGTGATGATCCTTTCAACAAATTTTGAATCCGAAGATGTACTTGTGGTTGCCGGTATTCGATATTATCCTTAAACTTTGTATATTGTTCCTCCTGATAAGCGCTACTAGATAATGCCCCAACGTTGTATGAATCAGAAGTTGAATACGAAGTGTTGAATACGTTTATTATTATCGTGAGCATGAGAGTCGAATGGGTGAGAGTGAGGGTCGAATGGGTGAGAGTGTGAGTGATCAAGTATATGAACGAGTGTGCGAGTTTTTGAACATGAATAAAATGTATATCAATTAAGCGACTAATAATAAGGCTAGTAGAATGGATAAATGCGTACGCAGTAAGCAAAACTCAAGCGTACATATTCGTAAAACTCAAGCGTACATATTCATACAAGTGCAACATTAATAAAGGTACAATAGTATGAATAGGTTGTTATTGTACGAATGACTCTGTCCGTTAAATAATTTAACAAGAAGGCCTTGACCAAATTAAATATGAACAAACTCAATTGTACGTGAACTGCCATACACTACAGTATTTCTGTTATTCTAACAATTATTCATAAATCACTCTTCCTTTTATTTTGCCTTTATTTTCTCTATTACCAAAGTGACTTGGCTAGATTGCAAATAAATTCGGTGTACTTCAATGAATCATGTACAGATGCTCAGTGTGATATTGCATTGCGTTATTCGATAATTCCAATTACCACACAGCCCTTAGTAATCACATCAACATTTACTTCTGGTGTATCCAGTTTTACGAAAACGTTAGCTATTACTACACGAGCTAACTGTTCCGCTGTACTGGTATGAATTGAAACATTTTTTTGCATTCAATTTTGCTTTATACTTTACTTCAGAATTTTTTAACCCTACCATAAACTACTGACTGTGATTTAGGTGTAGATAAATATTTGTAACTGATTAGAACAAGTATGAATTTCACAACGTGATATACATACACAGGTTGAAGTGATATTCAAACAGGTTGTTCACTTTGTTGTGTTGTAAAAATATGAAGATGACTTTTAAGTCTGATGATTAAGTAACTAGCAAAAATAGAGTAATATTAATAATAAGATACCTAGCATTTATGATACACACTATGTTACTGAATGGTTAGTAGAAAACTCATTTACTTATAATATTCTTCTTTAAATCACCTCGTAGATTACGCCTATCAGGATTTACTTTCAATATGAACACCAAACATGACTCTCTGATTGACTTAGACGATATATTTCCAACTTTATGCTCCAGGTGCTTACCAAGAATACATACTTGTCAGGCTAATTATACTAAGCCAATTAACATCATTGACATATATCAGCATAAATTCGGACTCTTTGGAAAATATGGTTTATCTCATTATAGATAAAGCTTATTACGAAGGTTTGTTGTCACTTATTTCACTGTTTTATTTATAGTAATCGGTATTGATATGATTACTAATAATCTTTCTTTCATTAATAAACGATTTTACTCATGAATCTTTTTAGCTGTACTTAATGAAGTCACCGAGTTATGTCAAGGCAGTCTCCAAGCTGATTTCTAGTCATTTAATAGTGTTTTTTACTTATTCGATAATGGACAATTTTCCTTTTCTTACTACCCATGCACACCTGTCAAACATGCTTTTACTTTCATAGTTCATTTGAAATAATGATGAATAGTGATAAAACTGATTTAATAGACTCAGTTCTAGTCAGTACTTAAAGTGGACGTTCTCAGGAATCTTCATACTATTTCTGTTATTTGTGTAACACTAACTGTATTGACTAATTAGTGTTACATTCTTACGACAAACGCACCACCTACTACGAGTAACGTACCTCTAGGAAAAAAAGTTCTTCATGTTCAAAATGCCAAGATGTTCTTATTTTGTTATTGATTTGATTATCTCATATTTTTGACTTGAACTAAGGAAATGAAGACCTTTACATCGCTAATAAAAAGCATTTTTTAGATTCCGGGTTTGTGGACAAACTTCATTCATAGTTTTGTGGTAGGGGGTAGATTCAAAAGATTACACTCAGGTAACTTATTTGAAAATCCACCTGTAGCTAGAACTTTAAGGGTTACAGTAAGTTGTAAGTTATTATTATTATTTTACTGTATACCCACTCTAAAAACTAGATGTGAGATCAAACTCCAGGTACTAATTATTTTAGATTGACAATTTCTCGTGCATATATGCTGGTCCATAGTTGAAATTAATTTTGTTGAAAAGGGATTCCTTCCTTAATCGAATGTTTTTACAGCCTAGTGGATATGTTATAACTTAGTACAATATTATAATAGACCCAAACCATACTAACTGATCATCTAAAATAGAAATATTTGATTTTACAATCAAACTATCTGCACTCTTTCAAACAAATATCCCTTCAACTCATTGAAAAATCTTCAGGAAAGGTATGTTTCTAGTAAATCGTGTGTATTAATATCTATTTCGTATTAAATTGTGGTTTATCGATCCCATAGGAATTATGTTTTCTTGTGTGGATGTACGTAGATGTAATAAATTGATAGTTGTCAAAGTACAAATATTCAAATTTGCCTCATTAAGAAATTCAGCTGTCAATTTATTTTTTATGTCTATAGGAATTGCAACCGATCAAACTATTTCGGCAGCAAATGAGTTAACTTTGTATATCCCAATGTTCACTGCGAATTCTGTCAGACCACTGGTCAATTTTACTTACAATTTGACAGTTAATTCAATCTCTATATTTGGTAGCTTCATATTTAATACCACTACTCCAGCAGTAAGTCACAGTACTCATTTTCATTCATTTTGCTTCGAATTACATCAAGATAATTTTGTTACTTGACTTTTTTAAATTATTTAGTGGAATCGGTATACAATATCAATGGATTAAGTGTTATTTTGTTTAATTGATAATCTAACTTCAGAAATTGTATTTTGTCTAACGGCATTGTTTAGATACTTGAACTTTCAGGATGACTATTAAATTGGATTTTCAAGCAAGACCGTGATGTTTATGTCACGTATACTCGATAAAATTTTTATCTATCCATAATAAACTCCATATAATTGATGTATGTTGTAGTTTTATTGAGGTCTTTTAAGAAAAAATATAGAGTTGAGGATGCCACTTATCTGTGGTTGTATGTAGATGCTGATAGTTCGTCAAACACAATCAGTACCGAATTCTGGCATAAGATCGTTATTCACTCTAAAGGATCTCTTGAGATGACCGATTATTCGGTTATTATGTTCTTCTGCTGTTCTTTCGGTTCAATTTACAACTGGCAGAATATAATATGAATTGTATTTCAATTTTCACTCAGCTAAATGCTAGTTTATAAGTCTGATTGATTCAAGGTAATAACATATATAAAAATAAAACATAAACCATCCATCAGAGAACAATAATTGTTCTCCATGACAGAAATGTGACGGGGTATTTAGGGAACGTTTAACAGATTTGTAAATAATTTGAGCATTAATTACAGAATACGCTGATATTACGCCAAATCATTTTCTTTTATTCTCAGTTGTCGCTTCCATATTAAATTGAGCCCTACCGTAACTTTTCACTAGAATAATTCTATCATTTTATCTCGTAATGAAACATGAAATTATCATCATCATCATCACATCATGCGTAGAATGAGGTCTCGTAATGGCAAATGGTAATTTCGTTCTCCTCAGTTTCACAAAGAAGATTTGAGCAATAACTCGTCTCGAATGTTTACTCATAAATACACAGGTTCTAGATGGTTTGTCTTATTGCTGAACTAAAAGTGAATGTTTACAAGTCATAGCCTTAACATCTCTGTGAATTGTGCATAGAATATATCTTTTGATCATAAATAGTTTAGAATGATGTCAAATATTTTCAATAGTAATATTAATAAGCAAAGATGGATGGTCGCCAGCAGTGGAATCCAGGACGCATATTCCGTTCTGTATCCCAGGTTTGATGCAGATACATCCGTCTGATGAGTGACAAACAAGACGAAGCGCGCGTCTTGGATTCCACTGTTAGCCACAATCCATCTCTGCTTAACATGCTTGTGATTCAAGGCAATATTGGGACAATCCGTACAGAATGTACATATGTCAATAAGAGGCTGATCAATTGCAGTCCTAAATATCAATGGAAAGGTTCAAGCGAACAATACCACATGAAAAAGTGTTAGTAGATCTTAACGATGCGCCAGGAGTTTGGAATGTTTTATATATTAATTGAATTTGTTACTTCCGGAAACCTGAGATTGTCCTCCAAACTGTACACGATCAGTTGTTAACCAAGTATTTTTCATCTAGTTTCCTAACCAGTGGACTAAATTGTAACAGGAATAGTTGCTCATGAAGAGGTTTGGCTCCAGTAGTCTAACATATATTTACCCTCACATGAACAATAATCCACTCCGTTTTTGTACGTCGTTCTACCAATACGGTTTCTTTCGAAGAACTGTCTAAGGTTTTTACTTCTGTTCTGGTGACGACAATTCGATTACTGTCACAGTGATAAGACATTGGTTTAAGAAATGGTTTGCGAATGTCATCTAATCTTCCAGAATCATCATCATTTTCCGTAAGTACTCAGGCTGACTAATCAATGAAACAATAGAACTTTTGTCTATTTAAGTTAGTACTGAACACTTGTTATCTCCTAATTCCAGTAATCCATTATGATAATCGTCAACAGTGTCCCTATTCAGTGATCATAAAATTAATAAAGGCTAATTCATGTTTGGGGTGGGTGAGTACTATTGACAGCTGAATGGTGTTTCTATTATTATACATTTATGAGACTGCGAAATAGCATTTTAACAGTAGGTGTCCAAAACCTAACCGATGCCTCAGTTAAAAATATGTGGATCATACCACAATCATAGGAAAAACGAGAAAAAGAGAATATTGCATCATAAAAGTTATTACTTCATAAAATCAGTTCACTAATTTTGTGAAGCAGAGAGAATTAGTCTATGTTGCTTTGATATACTTGTTCGTTGAAGGAGAAATTGCTGAAACATTTCTTTGGCAAGGTTCGATTTTCGGTTTCTATAGTTACTGTCCAGGGTTATTCTATGAGATTGACCGTATTTGCATGATGAATGACATCAAAATTAGACGAATAGTTCATATGAAACACTGATGTGACATAGTTTTGGGTTCCTCTGAAAGCCACGACTTGAAAACCGTGAATGAAATAAATATAACATTCTATAAAGTGGGTTGAGTGGACTTTAACTGATAATAGACATAACTAAATTCAAACTAGTTATCTGATTATCTATAATATGATGATTAAGTCAGTCCATCAGAACATTACCAAGTATCACTTCAGGGAAACAGAAGTTTACTAATTTCATGTACCTTCAAGATCTTTAATAAATTCATAAAGACGTATCTTTTCATCTTCTCATTAATTCATAATCTCCAATAACAGTTTTTGCATCAAATAGAAGTGTTCTATCATACATAGGACGTTTTTGACATAAATCACTACAATACTAATGAGTTCATGAAAGAAAACGAAATCAAAGAGAGAAATTGGAAAAATTTAAGCTATTTTCTCCATAAAGGTGGCTTATTTAAATTGAGCAACATTACTTGAACCCATCAATGATGTGAAACTGTACACTGTTTACTCACTAAATAGCGGGATCACAGGGATTAGCCATATCATAGTTGTAAACTATAGTTGATGAAAGTAAAATGCTATCGCAAACAATTAATCGGTAATACATTTGAAACCACTTGATGACATTCGTTAAGAAAATACTTAATATCTCCTCCTATATTCCAATTATCTAGATTATGTTAACGGTTCTGGAAAAAAATGCCATTGAATTTTTTATCCGAAGAAAGATGTGAAAATAGTTTTCAAGTTCTAGAGGACATACTGTACAAAAGTGACCTTGAAAAATGATTTATGATTTTAAGTTGATTAGTGAAATTGTAACCAAAATTTCACATAATTTTCATTGGTTTGAAAGGTGTTTTTAATTAGGATTTACTTGCTCGAAAATATGACATTATTTACTAACTAAATGTGAATATCAGCTTAAAGTCGTGGAAATTGTTGAGTTTTTATTGAGATCATTAACAGCTCGATGTTAGACTACAATTGGAAACGTGTAAGCACTGGACAAACTTTTCGTCCTACTTCGGTATTCCTCATTAGTGCGTATCCACGACCTCGCACGTGGAACTCGAACTTATGCTCTAAACCTTCGAGCAGGCGTCCGACAGTGTTAATGTCTAACCGTGTCAGGTGTGAGACAGTTACTCAACGAAGACAGTAGATGGTCGCTCAGCATTGTATATTGGTTGAAGTTCGACATTAATCCTGCGTGCGGGATCGTGGATACGCACTGCCTAAGGAGTCGCATACCTGGATGAAACGGTCGTCCATAGCTTCAAGTTTTTCAGCGGTCGTCTAACATCGATCAGTTGGTGATTTTAATTAATTGTAAATAGTTGACATTTATCCTGGGAAACATCATCGATGAAAGTGGAGGATGTGATGCTGACGTAAATGAAAGGATTGGAAAAGCAAGGATAGCACTCCTACAGTTAAAGAACATATGGATCTCAAAACAACTGTTAGCCAACATCAAAGTCACAATCTTCAATACGAAATTCAAGACAGTTAGTTCTATTGTACGAAGATGAAACATGGATAACTATTACAAACACCACCGAAAATGATATAGATATTTCTAAACGATTTTCCATGCAACATACTGAATGTCGGTTCACTGGATACCATCAGCAACAGTCCTACTGTGGGAGAGAACGAACCAGGTTCCAGTTGAGAAGGAAATTAGGAAAAGACGTTGGAAGTGGATAGGATACACATTGAGTAAACCGTCAAACTGCATCACGAGGCAAGTGCGAACTTGTGATGGTGAAGGGAAACGGAGAAGAGGAAGGCCAATGAACACACTGTATCGGGAATTGGAAGCAGATATGAAAAGGATGAATAGCGACTAGAAAGAGTTGGAAAGGATTGTCCAGGACAGAGTTGGATGGAGAATGCTGGTGGGTGGCTCATACAACTCCATGAGATGTAACGGGCGTAAGTATGTATGTAGACATTTACATTTATGTTGATCTGAAAGATTAGTTGAATGTACATCTATGAATACATTAATGCCTATGTTTTTGTTGAAATTATACATGTTGTACATGTTGTTTTTCTTTTACAAATAGTAAGCTATGAAACCTATTATTTAATAATTAGAGTTTATGACTGTATGAGTTAGGAAAACGTTTAATAATCTGTGATTTCACCAAGCAATTTTTGAATTCGGAATTAGGAAACATCTTTTGTGAATTGTAAAACTCTTTCCATACAACATGGTAATTTCAGTCTTGATATTTTTTCAACACAGGCATTTACTACAGCTATCTCAAGTACTTGTGCTTTAAGTTCTCCAAGTGCCACTGATGTTTATAAACAAATGTGTACTGGAGGACCGTTTGAATTTTTGTCCAATATGTGTCCGTTTGAAAGACGTTGTTCATTCTTCACATACTGGATCAACAGAATTGTGAATGGCACTGCAGCTCTTAATATTACAAATGTAACTATACTTACGTATGGTACAGATGTGTGGCTCTCAACCTCGTTCTCTTTAAATTTAACATCTGAACCTAGGTTAGTTTAAACTGAATAAATCCTACATTGTTCATTAATTGCTTTATATGTTATTGTAACTAGGCTAGCGTCCCATAAACGAACACACTTACTTTCAGTGATCGAAAGTGAATTGTGTGAAATTACGGAAACAACTTAAGAGACCTGGATAAGATGCTGTTACGTCCTTGAACTGTCTACCAAATCTCGTGCAGAGGATAACTTGTCTAATGTGCATTAATACCTTGACACGATAGGCTGACTGGCCTAAACTTGAGCCTAATATACTTGAGTTTGAATGTGAGATCAACTGCTTTTGCTAGAGAGACTGACCTAACCACAACATACATTAATTAGAAAAATACAATTATGTCCAAAACTGGGGATTAGATTAAAAAATAGAGTACAAAAGATTACGTTTGTGGCAAGCCCATTCAACTACTGTATTTTTTTGTGTGCTCTCTGTAATCCTAACATTAATCCACTTTGTAAATTTGTGTGTGAGTCTGATTGAGCGCATGTGTCTGCACATCAATCCTTAATCTGTTCTCTCATTGGTTGTAAACAAAGACAATCAATAATTTATCCACAACCATTAACACTCATAAATACATATGGACTTTTAAATCACACACACACATATACTTGTTTTCCCTGTGTGCTTGCTATCTGTACGCTTGCGGATTTTACCGAGCTTCAACAGTAAACTATCTCTATAACTGGTGTTCAGGCTTTAGAATAAATCTCGAGTAAACCCGTAATTCTACTAGGAGATTTAGCCTGCAGTAAATATTCAGTTAGCGGGATATTATTTATTTATTGGAGTCGGATATAGAGGAATTAATCCTCTACACGTTTACATTACAATAGCGTTGGAACAGGATAGGCTACGTCAGTGAATCATACATCAAACAAAAGCTTATAATCTGTAGAATAGATTAGGGGCAAAATTAAATGCTACAGTTTTACAAGTTTTGAATTAAATGAAATAACGTCCCCAAAAATAGGTTCCGTATTTTATCAAGGCTTCTTGTTTCGCTGTTCACATAAGAGGAAGAGGAGGCAGTGAAATGAATGATGAATTAATGAAATTATCCATTTACATTAGTTCTTCCTTCATTTCAATTTGTCAAGGGAACTGATCGGATAAAAATATAAAACATTGTAGTCATAATGAAAAACAAGATTTAAAAAAGATTTGATTCTCTCTATTTCGCTCTTTCTAAACATCAAAATGGTCAATTTTATTCTACTTAAACATGAGTATATAGATAAATATGAAAAGGTATCCAATTTCAAACATTAACAGAATGTTGCTATGAAATAACTGACAAAGTGATAAACCACTTGATGTGATAAAAGAATGATAGAAATCTACTCATCTATGACCGCATATGTACGTCTTTTAAATGACCTGTATCACAAGATTCAGATGTCAATATAAGGTTTTAGAGATTTCTGAATTTCATCGAAATCATCAACTGATCAATGTCATACCATCATTGAAAACGTGGAAGCAGTTCACATAAATCGCACTTCTGAGGAGTCCCAAAATGGGTAGAAATGGAAGTTTATATTTCTAATGGTGGTCTTATGTTGTTCGGTTCATGCCTAGAAAGTTGAAACGGCGTATTATTTAATAATGGTTCTACCTCTAATTAATGTCTTCATTAATCATTACAGTTTAAATAAGAGAGAACATTTGGTTCACACTTTTTCTGTAATCGACTGTGCAGTAATTCCGTTGACGCCGTACCAAAACACAAATTTCTATTTATCATCAGCATGACTTTTGTGTTCATCAATTTAATTGGCAACGTACCCCATTACTCTTCTAATATGTACAAACAAACCATAAAATTAATTATTTATACTTCTTTTCTACAGTTATGTGAGGGTGGATTATGGCCCAGTATGCACCATCAATCAAATTGCTCTATGTGTAAGTCTGCAAAATAGTAAGTGTTCTGTTGTATACTGTGGTCACATAAAATTGTGTAGGAATTGTGTTCTTAGATAAAAATGGATAATAAACATGCTTGATCCCCTATTGTTAATGGTAATATAATGGATGCATTAAGTAGTTTCGATGAAAAATTAAAAACCTTCATGAAGCATTGTTACACGAATTTCTATCACAAACTCAGAAAAAGTAAGTAACTAATTTAGGTGTAGTTAGTAACAGATGTAGAAGTCAAAGTCTAGATTTCGAATCCAATCAAAATTAAGATGGCCTAGATTTCACTTTGAACGTGACTGTCTAAACATCCTCAGTAGCTTTGATAGTGTGCAGAGAGGATTTCTCACTACTCCGAAATCTAAACTTCTGTGGCAGAGTTATCCAGAATCAACGTTCAATGGAACACCAGAAGGTAAAGTGTTAACCAGTGTTGACAACTTCATTTATGTCAGTATCGTTTTCTCTACTGACGATTAATAGTGATGCGTTTGACTGTTCAAAGACCATGGTAGATATATGACTATCAATCTGAATACGAATAAAGTAAACATCAGAATGCGCTCAGTTATTTTGCAGGCATGAAACACATGACGAAATTATGCAAAACTTACGAGGCATATGTATTTGATGGTGATTACATTCTATAATGACATGGTTAAACATCAGTCATTCCTTAAATCCTAGTGTGTTTGTAATTTTTACTGATTTTATCTTCTGGTGATACCAAGTGTAGTAACTATAACTGTTACATATAACGATCAAGTCATACATCTTTATCCTGGTAAGATACACGTTTTTTGAATAGTTTAAGGATTTCTGTCAAAATTCGCAACGTAATTATTGGTTTTTCTTGGAATTAGACAAGAAGTAAATCAAGTATCTTTGTAGAAAAAGTGTTAAGTATTAAGGCTATTTACAAATAAAAACATATTTTACTTTTATGATAACAATAACACTGAGTGGTAGTGACAGGATGTAAGTTTAGGTAACTTTTAGATTTAGAATTCAAATTGCTGGCCTGACTTATGTATTCATGATCTATATTATAATTTGTTGATATTCATATTAATTTCCTGACAGTTTTCTGGAAAATGGATTTATTTATTCATTCACGTAATGAATGAAATTGTAACTCACCTACTGATCTTCAGTGGAAAAGACATAATTGGTGTTGATCCTGATATTTGGCCTATTGATATGACTCTTAAGTAGTAAGATAATTCTTCGAATACAACGGTGATATGTTAATGATATAAGAAATAAATACAATATTGTTGTTCTAGTGGGAAGCAGTGGCCAGTGGAGTTCTACCAAATCTGTTGTAGAGATATCAACTCACTGAAGACATTTGGTGAACGGTCGCTCAAAATCGTGGATCAGTTGAAGTTAGACATTAACACCGTTGGATGCCGGCCAACTCAGTGGTCTATCGGTTAAGGGTTCTGGCTCCAGATTGGTAGGTCCTGGGTTCGAGATTGGCGAGTGCGGGATCGTGGATGCGCACTGCTGAGGAGTCCCATAATAGGACGAAACGGCCTTCCAGTGCTCCCATGTTTCCATGGTGGTTTAGCTCCAATTGACTCATGATTTCAACTATGAAAATATTGTTATCAACCATTTTTCCGGTTTTCTTTATTTTCTTACATCATAACATTGTCATTCATTTGTATTGTTTAGATACAATTCAAATATACTGCTTATCTAATGGGAGATTGCAATGTGACAGCGACAACAAACTATGTTTTCCCCATATTTGTTAATCTCAGTGGGAGTACAAAAAATTTCACCGTCCCGAGTATGACATTTAATGTAATACCAAGTTTCCCAATATACACTGATGTAAGCTACGAATGATTTAACAACAATTTTAACTTCTTGTCATTACTCAAACATTTTCTTATTTCTATTTGTACTACACAGTTATGATTTAGTTATAATTTACGTAAAATTATTACCTAAATTGAAGTCAAATCCACAGGTAATTCAATAAAATAAAATCGTAGTTTTGCAAATCCAATAATGGTAACTATGATGTAAGAAGCATTAGTTCAGAGAAAGGTCCTGTTTTCGGCGAATTCATTTTCAATGCCGTACAATCGCAAACGTATACTTATTTTTCAAAATGATAATGATTACAATATTAGTGATAATGAAATTTTGCCGAACGTGGTAACACTGAGGTGGTTTAATAAAGGTTTATAAACCTGCTTTTTACTGAGGAAATTACTAATAATATTGTTGTTGAGACCTCGAATATTCATCATGAAGGTAGATGAAGAAACCACCATTGGAAAGGGAAAGCTCAGCGTGATAAGTTAAAACGCTGAAATTGAGATGAACTATAACTAGTAGGATCATAGAAACAGAAGAAATCAAGGGTCTGTAGTGAAGATAGAAATGAAGCGGATGATCATGAAATAAGGAACGAAGAGAACGTCAAGATAGATTAAAGCCATCACACACATAATTCTGAATTTTCCAAATGCATAGCAGATGTTCCTGCAATGCTGATAACGAACCAGTTGAAAACAATATTGTTCAGTTTTCTGTTTATTATTCATACTCGAAATGAACAGAGAACATGTGTTTATTTCAATCTTTATTTAGGTTATTCCAATTACTCAAAATGACAAATCGCTTGTATTTTACTGTGCATTAGACTAATTTTTCAGAGACTATTTTGCAGATAAGCAATTATAAATGGTCGTCGCGAAGATTCAATTCCACTAAGCTATTTGATATAACGAAGTTTCCAGTGATATTTTACGACCATCTAAGATGGAATTTATACTACATAACAAACAGATGCATAGAATTTGTAAGATCATCCATTAAATAAAACTTATGAATGATAGTTCTATATTAACAAACTATTTGAAGATAAGACAGACCATGAAGTATAGACTAATTATTGTATATCATGTTAAACAATAAAATAGGAATGAAGCCCATAATAACAGGCAAAATATTATCGACTGGGTAAAGAAAACATATATTACTTCTCTATTACCCAAAACATAAGCAAAGCAGCCAAAAACGCTTTTCAACATAAAAAGGATAAAGTACTATGAGAGTTCTCGACAAACCATCACTGAGAATGATCAAGAATGCTTTTAAACTATATTAGTTGGTTGAAGGTTAAGGTCAAAAATCCTCAGTGTCAGAAAATAGACTCGGATTGTAATTTACACTTATTCGTCTTATATACATTGGTAATATTTGAAATTAAATGTCTATGCACAAACCTAGGTTGAGATATTGAACAAACCAGAAAAATCTCATAATACTTCATATTTGTATCTGATATCAGATGCAACGGGTGGAAACCTGTGATCAGTGGATTCTGCACTAAAAACGTTCATTCCAAGCTTGTCTACATCTGGGTATATATCTCTACCTCTGAATATGTACATGAATTGTATTTATTTAGGCTTTATACATTCTCGAGATCATCACTTGTCTAATTATACCAGTTTTGCAGTTGCACTACTGTATTTCAACCGAAATGTAGTTAAACACAGTGTTTCTTTAAAACTTCTGTAAAGAACATTAGACAAAGAGTCGTCATTTTGAAAGTGTCTTTTTCACTACAAGCAACATTTGTACCTTAAATAATAGCCAACCAGTTTGTTTGTTTTTCAAATTAAAGCTTAGAATATTTCGTTTCAGATTATGATTGAAGTAAGTCCACCTAATGTAAAGCTGCAGCCAGGTGAAAGAACAACTATCAATATCAAATATATATTCCCATTGAATTCCACCTATCTGAAATCTACAGTACGAATCAATGGAACTGGAAGCAACAGTACTAATGAAAGTATAATAGCAATTGCAGATTTTAAAATAAATTTGGGTTCTAACTTATTTTACACAACAACTGCTTACTCATCTAATTATTTGTCAACTTATCCAACCAATCAAACTGATCAGTTGGTAGTTTACTTGGAAAACATCACTAACATTGGTGAGATTAATGAGAAATTATAGTTGATCAGTTTATTTCTGACTCTATGAAATATCTTAAGTTACACACTCGTCAATTTGAGCAAGATAATTTCTAGATATGCTCATTCTTAACAGGTAGTGTATATGCATTTTATTTTGCAGTTAAATTATTTTATCACAATATTACTTTAGATGGTAATAAGTTCAGAGCGTAAGAAAGTTCGAACGGACAAGATGGACACGGAACTAAGAGTGATTTTGATACAGTTAAACAACAGCCAGTACAGTAAAACAACCACTGGTACAATTAGTTATAATAACAATTGTTTCCATTATACCGATCGCGCTCTCGTCGAGAAAAGCAGGTCACTACAATTGAATCTCATTTCCATACAATGTTTGTATTGAACTTGTCAAATATAGCAGACACAAATTTAGTTCGATGCATGATTACCTTAGTGCAATTTATTTTATTCTCCATATTCATGCATATTTGTGATGTTAATGAAATATTTTTATATCCTAAATAATCGGCTGCTATTCGCTCTGGTCCAATTTGTTCACAATGAATCTCAGAGGAATTTTACACAACGAAAGTCTAAAATTTAAGTAGAATAGAGTATTAATAGTGCAGTGAACGAACTCCATCCTTCCGTGACTGCTATTACAGTTACTCTCTATATACGTTCCCATTCTATTCAATTCGATCTTCTCAACTTTCGACTGACAGCCATTCCACTTCTGATTGGTGTCACATAAGACTTATCTATCGACAGACATAAGTAGCACACACCACACTAGTACAAGATCAAAGTTAGGCAACAAAATATCTCTAAAAATATAGTTGAAACATATGAATAAGGACTGTGGAATACGTTGAAGTATTTTGGAATAAATTTGACAAAAAAACACTAACATTAGCTCACTGTTTCCTTGAAAATCTGATCTTCATTTCATCCTGTCAGTTTTGGTAGCCTAACTCATAGCAAAATATAATCTGGCTTTATACATGTTTTAACTAATAAACACCAGATGAGCAGTAAACTGAATACTGTCTTTTGATTTCTCTCCAACCAGAAGAATGTTGTTAAACATTCATGGATATGGCTCAAATCTTGAGGAATGTTTGTGTGACAAACAGTCATCTCAGCTGAAAATAATCGAGTTACACTACATGGCTCAGCTTTACATTACAGCAACGATGACAGTGGGATGAAATTCTCTCTGTGTAGACAATGAAAATACTCTATAACGAAGATTATTAGCGAAGAGTAACTAAGATATTTCATGAAAATGCAAACAAAATCATTGCCATTATGTGTACTGGAATGAAATAAATTGATTTATTGTTTGTCACCATTTTCCAATATTTTGTAACGAACTACTTGACTAATTATTTGACAGTATCATCTTGAATTTTGTTGTTTTCGGTTAGCGCCTAACAAATTTAGTCCTGATATTTAGAACACTAGGTGTTGATCCAGAGTGAATAAATGGTTCATGGTCTTCTTCAATGCACTATCTAATAAACATTATCGACATTTTTGGGTACGGTAAGTGTACTCACAATGCGAAACACTCTCAGTATTTCAGTGGATATCCAGTTGAGTGATAGTAAAATGGTGGAAAACGGAACTGTTTGGCCGTTGCAAATCACTGGTCAATTCAATGCTGTCACTAATATTACCAGAATATTTGTATATTGTGTGAGAACTGGGTCAGAAAAACCATCAATTCAGGTTGTACTATCTCAATTGTCATCGTTCACATTCAGTGATTATCCTGATAGGTATGTTTGAATCGTTTTAACCTTCACTATATATTTATATCATGGAATAATTGATTCACTTCTAACGCGAATTCATTTTTCACTTGAATATGAATTTCACATAAAATAATCGTTATATTGATCAGATAGTGTCCAAATGCACTGTTATAACGTATTACACTCGTTAATATATATGAACGTGCAATGATACAGAAAATACGTACGAACAGTATTGGGTGCTATTCGGTCCTTCCTATCTGCCTAGCCCAGCCCGTTAAGTCCAGAACACAAATAACAGCCTCAGCAATATGAATCATTATTCACAAGCATACTGGGTTAATATATACTAACCAAACAGACCAAAATATACCAAAAATAGAAAAATAACATTTGTACAGTAATTGGCCAATGTGGCTATAGCTAGGGGGAAAGTAATCAATAATAATAGTTCCAAGGTCAAAGTAAAGGTTATGATAAGAGGAACACGGAAACGATTAGGTCACTTATTTAACAACTATCCAATAGGAATAGGCGTATTATATTTGTCCATAAATAGACCTCAGATTTAGGTCACTTATTTAACAACTATCCAATAGGAATAGGCGTATTACATTTGTCCATAAATAGACCTCAGATTTATGATTCATAATTTGCCAGGGGATATAACATGCACATAATAATGTTTCATATCAACCAATACGCTGATGGCTATTCACATGAAGAGTACAAACTTTGGTCTTCAACCAAGAGTTTGAAGAATTTTCTGTTATCCACCAAGCAATAAGATGGTTTGAATGATTATCATATCCATATTCAAGTTACCAAATAAATTAGTATTATTTATTTCTTAAAATAGTTACAAACCTCGTTACTAATGAGTAACCTTCAATGTTAATAATCTCGCTGTTAAATTTCATTGAAAGCGTATCTCATAACACCTTAAGACCAGACACACAACTCGTTTAAACATCCATCAGATAAGACACTGTTAAATCATATAATTGGTGTACTAAACAGATATGGCCTTTGAGTTGTAGTACATATAACTTATTGGAGTCATATATTTCAAATCTACAGGTCAATCAACATCATTTCGTATCCCATTAGATGACTATTAACAAGTTGGTTTGCAAAGCAGTGTCTATCTTTTCATTTATCGAACATGAGGAACGTGTAACTGTTGAACTGAGGTGTAAATCATGACATTTTATTGCAGACAAGTGTCTGTGATTATCAAATGTTAGTGCTAAAATGATTCAAATGTGTGTCTTAAGGAATTACTGACAAATAACTATAAAATGACTTAAGCTAGGGATTTAATTTTTTTCTAAAACACTTGTTGCCAGTCTCGTGAACAGGAAAATCACCAGGTATATTTTATCCTGAGACTATGAAGTAAATTATAGCTATTAAGCGTAGGTCAGTTTTGCTATTAAAAGCATCCAAAAGCCGATGTAAATCGTACATGAAGTGTCTTACACTTATCTCAGCACAAAACCGCTATGTTTGAACAGATTATTAGTTCACCCAATCTTCGAACGGAACGAAGACACAGTGACACAATGACCAATAAGCTAGCTATTCCGATTAGTCACAGCCTCGCTAACCAGAGAGAGAAGTTCAACTTCAAAAGAGGGAAACATATTCCACAAGTAGCAAGAAGCATGAACAACAACAATAAGCACAACTCAAGAGTACATATACAGCATAAAGACGTCCTTGGGAAATGTCACAAAATAACATACTAAAAGAGACAACGAACCAATAACATTTAAGGTCCACCCAGGTGGAAAATGCGACAAGAAGGTTGAAATGGTTGGTTCTGGCGCGCAAACAAGAGATTCAAGTTGTTTTAAATAGAATTACAAATATAAGGCATTTACCAATTGAGATCTGGGGATCTAACATTCCCAACAAAATCATTTTGACTTTTGTTAAATTAATCGATCTGTCGAAGATAATATTTGAGCATGGAAGGTGTTAAAGTTGTTTCTCAAAACTCTCATGAAACAATTATTGCATTTTATTCATTCTCAATTACTTCGAACCAACTAAACTCGTATTCACTTAAAAGTGAAAAAAAACGGAACAATGAAGAGAGTAGAATTCCGACATTTTTCTCTGTGTTACCTCCAACAGTTACCTAATTCGATTTAATTTCAACAAACTGACCTAATGTTAACATGTTTTCTGATGAACCAACTATATTATGTATTTCCGATGCACAATAAACAATCATCTGGGAAGCATTTAACTGGTGGAACTACCCAGTCATTTACATCGACATCAAAAATAATGCTCTTCAAATTTTAAAAATGTTCATTGTACTTGGTAAGCAGAGATGGATAGTGGCTAGCAGTGGAATCCAGGACGCGCGTTTCGTCCTATTTGGGACTCGTCAGCTGGATGTACCTGCATCACAGAGTTTATGTTCACTCTGGGACTCGAACCCAGTACCCTCGCTTCAAACGCCATCGCGTTATCCACTCGGCCACTTAGTCCTGATAGCCACTTGCTTGTGCGATGGGGTGAAGTTTGATTTCACTTAGTATTGTTTGTTTGAATCTTCCCATCGATGTGTTAGGACTGCAACTGGTCAGTCTCTAATTGGCATATGTGCATATGAGTCCCAGAGTGAACATCAACTCTGAGATGCAGGTACATCCAGCTGACCAGTCCCAAATAGGACGAAACGCGCGTCCTGGATTCCACTGCTAGCCACTATCCATCTCTGCTTACCATGCTTGTGAATTAAGGTATATCGAGGCAATACGCACAGTATGCACATTTGGCAATTAGAGACTGACCAGTTGCAGTCCTAACACATCGATGGGAAGATTCAAACAAACAATACTAAGTGAATTGTTCATTATACTGTTTACAAGATTTCTGACGATATCGAACATTGTATGATTAAGTTATGAATAAAAAAATCGTATTATTGCGAACAACTCTAATAATTTCACCCTTTTCGAGCTATACACTGTACTAAAAATGCCTAAATACTGAAATCTAAGTAGATGCAAATTTATAAATATTCTTGCTATTTCTCTGCTAATGGTAATTGGTTAATCCTATCGAACTAAATTGGAAAGCTTGTAAAACCAAATATCAATTAAATTGATAGATAATCCAACGATTATTTGAATTCAATCATCAGAATTCCAACCATGTTACTGATCTATAATAACGCTCTACATATTTCACATTTTTTATTGAATCCTATACTCAGAGATGTGGTGTACCTTCAGACAGTCGTTCAAATGATGAATGGTACCGGGTTGGAGTGTGAAAGACAATCGATAATTTTCTATCTTAGTCCACAAATAAAATCAATCAATGTAGTTAATCAAACAGGGAACATAGATAATGTAACATTGAAAACTCCTTTAAACCCGGTAACTAAATCAGTTCAGTTCACAGTAAGTTTCTTTGTTTCAAGACAAATTGTGAAAACAATATTATTTAGTTTAACCCACTCAAAATTTAGTTGGAGCATTTAAAAAGAATTGAATTAATTTTCTGATTCCAAATGAAATCCTTATCAACTAGTCTAAAACCGTTTACATAATCATATTACTTGAAGAATGAATAATTGGTAACATCCAGAAGTACACTTTTAGGCTTTCCAGATTTGAATGTTCCATGAGATAATTGTACATAATGATCTAACAGAAACAAGTAATTTTTTTCGGTCCTTTATTTGATATCAAGTAATAGAACAATTGACCAGTTGAACTTGACAAATTGATAATAGAATAGACACGTGTGTGATACACCAGTCAAATGGATCACAGTACCATATCAAGCGCCTCAGACACTCAATATGCGACAAATGATTGAGAACCAAA
Organism: Schistosoma mansoni; assembly: GCF_000237925.1. Taxonomy (NCBI): domain Eukaryota; kingdom Metazoa; phylum Platyhelminthes; class Trematoda; order Strigeidida; family Schistosomatidae; genus Schistosoma; species Schistosoma mansoni. The sequence goes on along the minus strand of NW_017386110.1, from coordinate 146,442 downwards.
TATGAACCACACGGTATTTCATTGATGTGTAGTTGTGGAATTGAAATATGATTGGTCGTTCAGCGTGCACAAACAGGCATAGACTACTGACTATTAAATATATGGTTTCTTAAAACAACTCATTGTTATTGCATAAACATAAAGAGGATTGAGCGAAAAGAATTTCCTTTCCCACGAAATCATTTACTAATATACTACTATACATTCATATGTATAGTAGTAGTGGTAAATATGTCTATAGGATAGAAAAGATTTGTAGCTCAGGTGAACCATTCTGGTGGAATTTGTTTCTCTGAGCTGAATGGTTTGCTCATCATAAAGTGATTCGAGACTCCAAATATCAAAATCAAACGAATCATGAGAGTTGTATCTGTTGATGTGATTTCTGACTGGTTGTAAAATATCAGCAAATCATTTAGCAAACAAATGATACAGAGAGTTATTCATATCACGTGTGGGACATAGGGATATGTTCTTCTCCAAGGAATTTTCGGAGTTCGTATAGTCCCGGTTGTTATGATTTGACCTAGCCTGTAGCCAATTGTTATGACTTGATCAAGGTCGTCGCTGATTCGTTATGACCTTACGAATTTAACAAGGACGTAATTCGCGTAAATTATCCACCAATAGAATACGACCTCTACGACCTTCACACTGTGACAATGACGTTCGATTTATATGGGTAACCTAGCGTCCTTATTGGTCCTTATCCGCCCAACCCGTCCACTTGAGTCCAAAACACCAATATCAGCCTCGGCAATACGAATCGTTTATTTCAAGCATACTTTGTTTATATATCAGACAGACAGGCCACATCATACCATAAAATAGAAAATAATATTTGTACAAAATCAAGCCAAACGTGGCTGGAAGCGTGGGAGACAGTACTCAATAAACCGAGTATAATTTAGGAACAATAAATCATATAATAATAATCAATAGGTCAAAATGAAGCTAATAATAAGATGAATATAGACATAGATAATCCAGTTACCGAATAGTTATACCATAGGAATATAAATAGAATAATAGTGTAATAAGAGGTCCCGTAAGTTATCAGTACTTACTTTTTCCTAGTATATAACACCTCCCCTTTTTTGAAGCATCATGGATAATAGCGATCCTTGGGATTTATTTTTATACGATTAGGTTTCCGTCTGATGCGCTGCGACCGCCTTGGGAGTGTTGTACACATCTTTTTATTCGGGTCCTTTTTAATTTCATTATCCGACTCGGTTAATATATTTAATGGTATATCATGCTTTCTATCACTTTCTATCTCCCACTCCTGTCTGGTCGGCTGTATCTGGTTTGCATGTCGTACCCATATCTTTTGTCCAACTTTCACTTCATAAATAACTTTCCCTTTTCTTCGGACTATGATGCCAAATTTCCAGGTTGGCTTTACTCCCTGGAAATCTCTTGCCATTACTGCTTGTCCCACATTAAACCTTCTGGGTAAGGCACCATGCCTTTTGTTGAACTGCCGTTCCATTCGTTTATTCTTGCGGAGACTGATTTCAGGCTTTGGCTTTATTTGTTCCATAGGTATTCTAATCTTTCTCCCAAAAATTACTTCTGCCGGGCTTTCTTGATTTGTTGCTGGGTTGGGGGTCGCGCGGTAGCTTAGTGGAAATCGTTGAATTCTATCTTCTATTTCTCCTTCCCCTTCGGCTTTCTTAGTTACATGAACCATGGGTAGATCTCTAGGATTATTTGTGCACTTCGTCATGCATATTTCACTCAATGGAAGATCCCATAGGTTTAGTTTATCTATCCAATCTATTCCAATAAGGTCTAAGTCATGCCTGTTCGTTAAATAGCAATTTCCTGTGAAGTAGTTATCTCGAAATTCAACAGAGCATTTTATAATTCCAACAAGCTTTAATATATCTCCGGATGCATTTCGTGCAGTATGCTCAGTAGGTAATACTTGTGGACAACCAATTAAATTCCATGTTCGTTTAGAGATTAATGTGATATCTGACGCTGTATCCAATTGTAATCGGACATGAACACCATTAACCACTAATTCCACATACCTTCTTTTATCTGCCATACTTAGAGCTCGTGTAGAATATATACTGTTAATATATTTGTTTTGAAACTGGTGAGGACGCTTCGTCGGCTTTGATCTCAAATTTTCTCTAGTCCAGCAAACTGATTCTTTATGACCAAGTTTATTGCACACCGTGCATCTATGATTTTTAAATCTGCAAAATCTTGACAAGTGCCACGCGCCGCAGTACCAACATTTCGTTGAAGGTTTAGGAATTTTTGTGTGATATTTATAACTTTCGGCACTTTTTTGTCGTTGACTCGTCTTAACAGCATAGACAGAATGATTAGATGGTGCAGCACTTTTGGTTTCTAACATAGCCGAATCCTGTTTCAAGTTTATTAATCGTTGACACTCACCAGTAACAGTTTGTAGCGTCATTTCTTCGTCATGTTCCATACGAGATAATAACTTCATGCGAACATCAGCGTCGCTGGGAGAATTCAGACCAGAGATAAATAATAAGCATTTAAATTGATCACTGGTTAACACATTTAATTTAAATCGTTCCGCTTGTAAATTTACTCTTCCGGCATACGTAGTATAATCCTCATCAGCTTCTCTAGTCAGTTGTAGACAATTATACCGGATACGAAATAGAGACATCTGTTCACAGAACATTTTATTTAAAATGTTAACAGTTTCATCGAAACTAATCTCTCGTGGATGTTTAGGCAGGATATGGTTTTTATACTTCTGATGTTCATTAGGACCAAGCTTCTGTAAGAGCAACCGGACTCTCTTTGTGTCCTCCATAGCAGCAAATTCTACTCGAAAAATATCTTCAATTCTGCCAAACCATGCTTCAAAAGTGTGACCGCTGTCTGCATCGAAAATAAATTCTGGAATTGGATTAAGATATGACTCTATGCTTTTATGTTCTGGAATATCTTGCTGAATAGACATTTTTGCCAAAAGTGCTTCCATGAGTTGTTGTTGAGAAGCTAACATCTGCTGCTGCTGCTGTATTATTAACTGCAACTGTTCTTGAGAAATTGACATTTTTTTTTTAATGCGAATAATAACAATAATAAATCCAAAAAAAACACCGGCAAATATTATGGATTATTTAATTCCAAAATGACGTCACCGACTGCTGTATTTCTTTTGCCAGAATCACGTCCCAATCCTTGTATTTTTTTTGTTACCGAAATCCCCGTCGCCAATTTGTTATGATTTGACCTAGCCTGTAGCCAATTGTTATGACTTGATCAAGGTCGTCGCTGATTCGTTATGACCTTACGAATTTAACAAGGACGTAATTCGCGTAAATTATCCACCAATAGAATACGACCTCTACGACCTTCACACTGTGACAATGACGTTCGATTTATATGGGTAACCTGGCGTCCTTATTGGTCCTTATCCGCCCAACCCGTCCACTTGAGTCCAAAACACCAATATCAGCCTCGGCAATACGAATCGTTTATTTCAAGCATACTTTGTTTATATATCAGACAGACAGGCCACATCATACCATAAAATAGAAAATAATATTTGTACAAAATCAAGCCAAACGTGGCTGGAAGCGTGGGAGACAGTACTCAATAAACCGAGTATAATTTAGGAACAATAAATCATATAATAATAATCAATAGGTCAAAATGAAGCTAATAATAAGATGAATATAGACATAGATAATCCAGTTACCGAATAGTTATACCATAGGAATATAAATAGAATAATAGTGTAATAAGAGGTCCCGTAAGTTATCAGTACTTACTTTTTCCTAGTATATAACACCGGTATAGCAGAACCCGATCGTCTGCGACGTTCATAGATGTTACGAGTGATAATAAACTCATCTTTCATCTCCCTTATGATTCTAGTTAACATCTGTTCAATTTTTTCAGTCTCATCTTAGAGAATCTGACAGCACCAGGTCATATCCAGAATTGTTTGATGACGTCGTCCTGAAGACCCATAATGACAAATCCTTTGATCATCATAAAGTGATTCGAGACTCCAAATATCAAATGAGGTTGCGTAATAATCAGGGGTTAGAGACGAATATTCAGACGAGAATAATTTACAAGTCAAAATCATGAAGGATAATTGTCCGCTTTACTCGGCCTTCCTTCTATCCAGTTCCTTTGATTGTGTAGATTATTTTGAAGGAAAACTCCTTTGGAGCGACGTGTCCAGATATTATCAAGTGTTTTTGCATCGAAGTGGTAACTGTTTTGCATCCTCCCTTTAAAAGCCACTCCAGGTATTGTTCTAAGATGAGTTCAGAAAGTGATCGTTTTATGCAGCCAATGTAACCTGCTCCACAGGATCAAGTAGATTTATAGACGCACATCGGCATGACCTAGAGCGGAAATTTATCTTTATCATATCTGCGAATGATAGGCCGGCTTGAGAAGACAGTACGGAGCTTAGTTGAACAGGTTTTACCCAAAGAATTTTGGAATACATATATTAAAGAGTTCGACAGGCTTATCGCCTTTAAATTAGATATTCATAAAAAAAGTTTTCTTTCGAATTTTCGGTGCTGTTTTTTAGGATGACTTGGTGTTAAGTTCCTATCTACCAATCTAGGTGGATAACCGTTTCTGATTAGTATCTGACAAGGTTGAAGTAGTTCGTCATCCACTTCATCATTAGAACATTTTCCTAGGCCTTGAGATCCAGCTATGGAAATTCGTATACCGACCATTCCAGGTCGGTTTTAATATACAGATTTCTGTAAAGAACCATCTGAACTACTTTTCAACCGAACATCATGAAAATGAAATTGCTCATTCTCCTCTGCTTCCAACGTGAATTGAATTGAATGATGACAACTATTGGATCAATCCGAAATTTCATTGAGGTCCATTTTTTCTTCACAAATAATGAAAGTATATGGTAATCTGAAATATTTGAATTTATGTGTTAACTAAGAACTCCCGAAATAATGCAATTTAACGCAAGTAGAACAAGATGAGCACAAGTGAACGCATTATACTTGGAATTCGTAATCAGCGGCCACTCATGTAAGAATGAATCATTGGTTAGTACAAATAACACAACCGCCACAACTTAAATGGTAATGCGAATTTCTGTAATCGATTGTAGAATCTGCATGATCTAGGATGTACTTATTAATATTAGAATCAACAGCCGGAATTGGAACAGACTCACTTGGTTCCTGTAGTTGTAACTGGTCAACATGTCGGTTAAGTGTACTTAAATCATTGATATCTAGGATTCCAACCATAGATTTTCCAACCTTTTTCACCACAATTCTCGTGGCTAGTCGAACCCCATTTCCACGACAACATGTAACTCCTGAAGACTCTAAACGCCTTATATTCGGACGAAGAATTCTTCCTTTGAATAGCTTTGATGTAGTCTCTTTCTTTACAGAATGCTTAGCATTTCTATATTGCAGTAGAAATGTGTCTACTCCCCCATCCGATTCATCAAATAATGAAGCAGCTATGAAATTAATAGCAGTTTCCAATATCCTGACGAAATTTTCTGCCTGACCATTAGAACAAGGGTGCTCGGAAGCAGTGAACAGATGTCTGCACCTTATATTACTCAATCAGGTAGTGACTACATTCGCAGCAAAATGAGACTAATTATCAGACAGTAATACCATTAGGTATCATCCATATATCTCCTGAATGAACGAAATCTCTCAATTATCGATCGAAGTACTGTATTTTCCAGATTAGCCATGAAACAATCAGCCAAGAGGAGAGCTAGTGGTGAACCCATTGCAACTTCATCAGTTTGTCCATAAAAATCATTATCAAACCCGAACCGCACATTGGGGGTACATCATAGAGATTGTTGGTGGATAACAGTGGAATCGAGGACGAGTCCCAAATAAGACGAAACACGTGTCTTGGATTTCACTGCTAGCCACCATCCATCTCTGCTTATAATTCGTGTGACTTAAGGCAATATCGAGGCAATTCCCACAGTATGCACATATGCCAATAAGAGACTGATCAATCGCAGTCCTAAACAACAATGAAAAGATTCAAACGAACAATCCCAAATGCATTATCCCGTTTAATCATTTAACAATGAAAATGTGATCAGTTAACACAGAGTGAAATCGGAGCAGACGTCTTTTGTAGAAATCAGTTTATAACATAATACAACCACTTAAATTCATTATAATCAAACATTTCTACCTTAACTCATTAACCAATTACCACTTATTTCCACAGGGTATAATACAACGTTTTAGTGTTCATTTTGCACTTGATCAACATAATGAATACACTAAGACTGTCAGTTTCGTTTTCAATGTTCGATGAGCGCACAGTATCCAGCACGTTCAGGTGTGAGTGAGTGCTCCTTACAAGATTCAATCTTCCACTAGTTTTTATCTCAGACTTTTGGAGTTGTCTGAAGCTATCTGCTATGAATATGTTAATGTTGCGCATTACGACATAGCTGATGGTAAATACAAACTCGTCGAAATCTAATGCGTAAAATAACATTTATCATCGAAATCACATTATTTAATCCACGTAGCACACCACTCAGTAAATGAACTAAAAGATGCTAGAAAATGATGTATACATGATAGTTATTGAACAATAAATACGTAAAGGATAACGTCCATCCATTTGGTTTGTTAACCAAAAATAAAATGATCTAACAAACGTTCAGTCAACTGAATCGGGAAACTTCGATTATTCATAAATGGATTGTAATCTTCCTTCTACAATATCACTGAAGTATTCAAAGGGCATAAATTCCATGATGTTTGGTTTCAACAGCTTTTAAAAATTTCAGTCACTTCATGATTTGGTTTCATTGTTTAAGCGCATTGTTATATAAAAGTAATATTTTTTCTACCACTTTCTGGGTCATAGTCAAACATTTTCGATCCCAAATTTTGATGTTAAAAGCGAAATATCACCCTGCAACATCTCTCTAAAACAAAAGTTCTATCTGTGTAGGTAATACTGGAGACAGACAAAAATCCCCACATCCATGTTTTATATCTGTTTACCAATAATTGCAGCACGTAGTTCCAATTCCAGGAAAATCTATTCAGCCACTGCAAGCACTTCATATTACAAGTAGCTACTGTGAAATATTTACAGTATTTCTCCTCAAACATCCAAACTCATTTAAATTCATCGAAACAGTGCTTCATTTACTGAACTGAGGGCACGAAATCGGTCTGATATCAGCATTCACTTTCTTTTGCAATGCCAATGAAACTTTTAAAGTTTGTGCAATTCCGTTCACCGAGCACAGTGGAGGGGGGTAAATTACATTAGATTTCTTTAACTTCGTTGGTCATCATTTGAAATCATTTCATACTACAAATTGAAACATAGAAATTTCAAACATATATCAACTGTTGCTCTGAAACAACACTTATGGATATTATTTTTCTCGTTTCAGGCAGGACGTTTGTATTTTGGTGCAAAGTATGAAGTCATCTTTAGCCTGAAATTCAATCCTACTCTTAGTACAAGCATTGTGAAATATCCAGTTCTGGCTGAAATTGTGTGCAAACCCTATGAACGTAGTATTCCTGTAGTGAATAGCTGCGCAAAACAAAAGTTTTACAAGTTCAGATCTCCCCTGAGTGTTGAACTTGACTACACTTGTGAGTTTTATCATTACGTATTTTTCAAAATTCTGGTTATGACTGACTATAAATCAATATTATCAACCAAGGTATGACCGCATTATGGGAAATACGTTTACTCTGTATGCCAGATACGTTACCTCAAATGAAAAATGTCTTCCGCAGGTAAATCGCTTTCTACTTATAATCGTTAAAATTTCCGCTGTTGTGAAAACGATTCCAATCTCTGCATCGCATCCGATTTATCATACTGTCATCAAGTATTCACACATACAAATACAAATTGACAAGTCATCATAGTTTACTGAATTTTTCTCATGCTACTGAAATCATAATCGTTCTCAAAATGTGACGTGCTTGTTCAATGCTTACTGGAAAATGATGAGTTGGTCCGCATATATTTGGAGGCTTTCGATATTGATGTTTCATTAAATTATACAAAACTGCTGGTAATGTACAAACGCAAACAACAGATAAAATGAATAATACTCATCCTCTTGTTGAGAAGTATCAACTAAATATATTTGCACTGTAACGATTCACAGTTCTCTTACACTCTCCTATCAAAATGATCTCGAATTTCGTCAATCATAATGATAAGGAGTGTTTGTAATTGGTTACTTATCTACAGTCACATCACATTACTGTGAAAGAAAGAATTCTCTATCTTTTTATTGATTTTTGTGATAATTAAAATAATTCTGAATGACTATGCGATGTGTTATTTAATAATACTTTGCCTCGTATTGACCTTTTGCATTCAGATCCGTCGGACTTACCTCATTACGTTGCAATGCAGAACTCTTTTGTACAGTTGCCCGACCGTCAAGCAAATACATTTCTCAATGTTGGTGATCTTTTGTTTTATTGTGGACGTGCAATCGGTATAAAAGGTTCATTAGATTTGGTGAGGCGTTGTTTCAAGATTAGTAAATTGCCTGAAAGAATTTGGTTTGGTAAGTAATCATAGACAATATGTTGTGTTACCCCTCGTGTAAGGGCATAGGTCACCCGCCAGCATTTGCCATCCAGCTCTGTTCCGGACAACCCCTTCCAACACTTTCCAGTTTCTTTTCACTCTTTTCATGTCTGCTTCCAATTCTCGATAGAGTGTGTTACCACTGAGCTATCCGGGCTGTGACTGTCCAAATTCACGTATGTCGGGTCCTTCGTGGTGAAGATCGAATCCTATCGATCAAGTTGCAATGTACCTTTTTGATGATGCTTGTAGTAATTATCCACGTTTCATCTCCGTACAATAGAACTAACTGTCTTGAATTTGGGATTGAAGATTGTGACTTTGATGTTGGTTGAGAGTTATTTTGAGTTGTGTATGTTCCTCAATTGTAGGAATGCTATCCTTGCTTTACCAATCCTCTCATTTACGTCTGCATCACATCCTCCACGTTCATCGATACACTTCCATGTACATGAGAGTTTCCACCCCTTCCAGAGCGCCTTTTTATCAAGTGTGATTGGATTAGTGTTATCCGTGTTGTATTTCAGTATCTTTACTTATCCCTTGTGTATGTTGAGGTCTACTGATGCAGAGGTTGCTGCTACACTGGATTTCTTGACATGTATTTGTTGATGTGTGTGGGATAGGAGGGCAAGGTCATTTTCCAGTGGACGAGAACACCACAATCTGTGAAGTCCAAGTCATCTGGCTGATCCTGATCTGTCCATTGTATTCGGTGCTTTCCCTCAGATGTTGAGGTCTTCATAAACCAGTAAACCACTTGTAGAAATATAAAGTTTAGAGAGTATGCGATCTTGTCTGACACTCGTTCTCAATTGGATACATCTGTCGTCCATGCACCACTTTGCACTGTGGTCCGTCGAATGCATTCCATTTGACATTGAATATCTTCTCAGGTACAACATAGTGTCGAAGAGGTTTCCATAAATTCCACCTATCTGCAATATCGAATGCTTTTTTCATAGTCAGAGGAGTTGATGTATAGTTACGAGTTCCACTCAATTGATCGTCCTTAATGCTTCAGATAGAATATTGTCAGGTCTTTCTGCTTCACTACTCCTCATTCTATTGATGGTCATCTTAATTTTCTACATCGTTGTTGGAGTGACATCTATAGGTAAGTTTGTGTGTACTATTTTGATAACCGATGGATTCAGTGGAGCTGTCCTATTCAAGAGTTCTTCGAAGTTTTCTATCCACCTGTTCCTGTTTTCTTGAATCTCGATGACAGACTAGGCTTCTTTGTGCTTGTTGGGCCTTGTTTACTATATTTCTCTGTTAGTTACTTCGTTGTGTCACATACTTATTTCATATTTCCTTTTCTTACAGCTTTTCCCACTGTCGTTGCTAGGTCTTCTACATATTTCTGTTTGGCAGCTCTATTCCTCCTCTTCACTTGTTTGTTTGCTTCAGTACATTCAGCTTCTGACTTGACTTTCTCTGTTCATGTTCGGCTGTTGTTGTTAACTACTGTCTTCTTGTTCTTCCTTTCTTCAATATTGTCCAGCGTTTGTATAGAGATGCATTCCTTGTGATAATGTTTGTTGTGGTCCACAACCTCCTGATACGTTGAAGTTAGTGCCTCTTTGATCCCTTTCCAGTAAACTACCATCGTAGTTTATTCGTCTCCTTCCAGTAGATCTTGTAAGGCTTGTAGTGTGTTGTTGACAATTATCTTGAATTGGTTGAATTTGTTAGTATCTGGAAGGAAGACTGTATTGAACCTTTTTGTAATGCTGTTTATCCTGTTGTCCAATGCTTCTTTAGCTACAGTTTTATCGTGGTGATCTGAAGCCATGTCAACTACTCTCCTGATTCTCACGTCTTCCATTGTCCTTCCGAATTTGTTAGTGATCCAAATATGATCTATCTGGTTCTGTGTAGTGTGGTCTAGTGACGCCCGTGTAACATTCGGTATGCGTTTGTGGTGGAATATCGTGCAACCTATAACCATTTCGTTGAATGCACATAGATTTGCATATCTGTCACCATTCTCGTTCCTTTCTCCTAGTCCCCAGTCCATGTCATCACATGATATCTTCAAATACAGTGTTGTCCATTCAGAATTCGGTGTTTAGGTCTCCCATCAGAATGGTCAGGTTATTTCCTGTGCACTTCGCAATGATTGATTGCAGCCTCTTGCTAAACTGATCTTTATCGTCATCATTGCTATCATCGGTGGGTGCATAACATTGGATAATATCAATTTTGATTTCATCCTTCTTGTTTAGAAAGACGTATTGAAGAGATTCCCTTCCTTTAAATTAGTTTCGTGCTTCATTGGACAGCATCAGCACTACTTCCTGAGTGTGACCGGACTCCAACAGAATCTCTCCTGAATCAATGCTTTTCTGTCCCGGTTGGGTCCAATGGGTTTCACTGATTCCGAGTACTGTCGTGTTGTATCTTCTCACTTCCATTGCTATTTGACTGGTCCTTCTGATCCGCCACATTGTCCGGACATGCTATATCCCTAAATTAATGGTTGATATGCTTGTTAGGAGTGTCATCAGGCACATGAAATGCGAAGAATCTCGTCTTCCATTATGAGGCATCGTAATTCTACCGAATGTAGATCCTTCAAATAGGAGAGCAGAGTTTAAATAATAAACGTTTTTAATCAGCTTGGTGATTATTAGCATGATTGTTTTTCATGGGATGGTGTTGCAGACCCCTTGCCCTTCCTTTTATTTTCTCCGGTTCTTGTGACCAGCGGTAGACCTAGAAGAGCCACAGGTGGAGTTAGTTTGAAACTAAGGTTATTTAAATGATTCACTTACTGGTCATCATTTCAAAAATATTTCATCAAATTCCTGATTCACTGAAATTCTTGAAAATTTATACAAATCGTTAACAATAATTATCAGTCCTCCATTTCACTCGAGGTGAATACAAATTGGTAATGATTTGTTAGTAATTAACATGAAATCCAGTTGCCATATCGTCCACATTAACATCAGTGTTTACTTCAGCACTATCAACATAAATCCAAAAGAATTTCGTAACAATATGTGACGTTTCTGGAGTTAACAAGTATTCATGCTCAGTATTTGGCTTGTACTGTAATTCAGTATCTTGAATTTCATACATACTACAGTACAAAACGACTAATCAAATTATACTAACATTTATCAGAATTAGAATGTTCGGTGTTGATTTCGATATGGTTTGAATATTTAATATTCAATTGAATAATCGTGTTAACTATGGCAGTTAAATGTACACCAATGTAGCACAGTTAACTCCATCTTTGTGTTTAGTTAGGGTGTGTATTGTACACAATACAATATCTCTACATAATTCAATAGTAATTAATGAGAATATTAGAACGAGTAAACTAGACAAATGAAGTCATCCGAATCTCAAAGTTAATTGGATGCTTATTAAAGTTACCTTTTATTTTAATTACAAACAATTTCTTTCTCCATTTTATAAAACTATAGAAATCCCAATAACAAATAAACGTATGTTCAAATCAATACTGAATATACCCTCAATGCAAACCTATTTAGTTCAAATGTAGTGAACGAGAACACCAGAGGGTACAACCAAATGCATTACAATACAAAATTACAGAATATTTTAGTAAAATCTGAGAACCATAAACTGAATACTTCATTTACGAAATGTCAATCAATCGTCTCACACTTGATTGTTCCTTCGTTTCCACACCAATCGTTCTGTTCTTGTTCTCTTTTTTCTTCGATCTTCTTAACTTTCTACTTCCAGGCATGTCACATTCGATTGATGACACATACTACTTATATCTATCGACTTCAGTAGCATACACACAACCAAGATTTATATTATTCGACAAGTATAGTAATTTCTTCAGAATAATCAACCTTTTGATGTTCAGAGCTTACTACCTTGTAACAGGAGAGTATCCAGTACCACCGCTGTTCGACTCTACTCATTGCCCCATTTTAACCACATTCATGATGTGCTAAACAACCTTAGTTAGTTGACATTAGATTAGAAATTAATAGAATAACAATTATGGGACTCCTCAGCAGTGTGCATCCACGATCCCGCACCCGCGAGATTCGAACCCAGGACCTACCAGTCTGGAGCTAGAGCCCTTAACCGATAGACCACTGAGCTGGCATCCAACGGTGTTAATGTCTAACTTCAACTGATCCACGAAGTTGAGCAACCATTCACCAATTGTCTTCAGTGAGTTGATATCTCTACAACAGATTTGGTAGAACTCCACTGGTCACTGCTTCTCACTAGAGCTCCTAGATATACTTCTCGAAGTCACTAGTGAGCATATGATTATATTAATTATCAGAAGGGGTTTTGTGGAGATTTAGTATTTTTCATAGTAGAAAGCATGAGTCAATTGAAGCTAGACCACCATGGAAAACCTGGAAACACTGGACGGCCGTTTCTTCCTATTATGGGACTCTTCAGCAGTGCGCATAAACGAACATTTTGATGTTTATAGCTTACTACCTTGTAACAGGAGAGTATCCAGTACCACCGCTGTTCGATTCTACTCATTGCCCCATTTTAACCACATTCATGATGTGCTAATCAACCTTAGTTAGTTGACATTAGAAATTAATAGAATAACAATTATCAAAAATGATTATTCATGAATCTATTGACTGAATATCTGACTCAGTTTACAAGACATGATGTATAAAATCAAACATTATCATAATGAAGGAGAACAAATGTTTTACATTCAAGTTCAACACCACAAGCTAATTGTGGCTGAATTTGTACTTGGAAACAGCATTCACAATTCCTTCTCTTCATATTTTACTATTAATTATACAAGAAAACTTGAACTGACTGGCATAAGAGATTTCGTTTTCGTCTAGGACAAATAAAGCATTTTAATAAGTAGTAAATACAAACTTTTAGTATATTAACTGTTCATTGAACAGATTGATAAAATACATAGTTACAAACAACTTTGATTAATCGAAAATTTTGTTTAAGCTTATTTTGACAAGATAATGTAAAATATATTTCTACTGATTTCTGCTCGATTCTCAGATGTTGGACCATCTGTTGAACAAATCATAGCATACACAAATCCACTTGGCATATTGTTCGGTTTGGGATCGAATGGAGGAGGTGCAATAATGAGCAAGGATTTGGGAAACACATGGATTTCAGTCAACTCATTCGTGTATCAAAAGACTTTGAATACTTCGACTGAAATCATCACAGCAAGTGTCATGCCTTGGATTTCATTCATTGGATCAATTGACAACACACTGTTTGAGTCATTTTGCAAGATGCGAGTGGCTCAACAATGGAATGGTAAGTAATATATAGTAACTAGATGATCAGTCTTGCTTTCTGTCATCACACATGAAAGTGTGCATCAAAACCTAAGATTATTCAATATTTCTTCAAGTTTCACAGCCATGTCAATTTACTTACTTACTTACGCCTGTTACTCTCAATGGAGCATAGGCCGCCGACCAGCTTTCTCCAACCCACTCTGTCCTGGGCCTTCTTTTCGAGTTCTATCCAGTTCTTGTTCATTCTTCTCATATCTGTCTACATTTCTCGGCGTAATGTGTTCTTTGGTCTTCCTCTTCTCCTTTGACCTTCAGGATTCCATGTGAGGGCTTGTTTTGTGACACAATTGGCTGACTTCCTCAAAGTGTGCCCAATCCACTTCACGCGCTTCTTCCTGATTTCTTCATCCGCTGGAATCTGGTTTGTTGTCTGCCACAGTAACTTGTTGCTGATAGTGTCTGGCCATCGGATCCGAATTATTTTGCGTAGACAGCTGTTAGTAAACACTTGTATCTTCTGGATAATGGCTTTCGTAGTTCTCCACGTCTCCGCCTCATACAGTAGAACTGTCTTGACATTTGTGTTGAAAATTCTAACCTTGGTGTTGGTTGACAATTGTTTTGAGTTCCAGATGTTCCTCAATTGTAAGTGTGCTGCTCTTGCTTGCCCTCACATCTGCATCTGATCCACCGTGTTCATCAATGATGCTGCCCAGATATGTAAAGGTTTCCACATCTTCCAAAGCTTCTCCATCAAGTTTAATTTGATTGGTGCATATTGTATTGTGTCGGAGAGTCTTGCTTTTCCCTTTGCTTATATTGAGACCTAGTGCTGCTGAGGCTGCTGCTACACTGGTCGTTTTCTCCTGCATTTATTGTTGCGTTTGTGATAGAAGAGCCAGATCATCCGCGAAGTCTAGATCGTCAAGCTGCATCCTGCCTGTCCACTGTATCCCGTGCTTTCTTCCAGATGTTGACGTCTTCATGATCCAGTCGATCACCAGCAGGAAGAGAAAGGGTGAGAGTAAGCAACCTTGCCTAACACCGGTCTTTACTTCGAACGAGTCGGTGAGTTGTCCTCCGTGGATGATTTGGCAGTTTAGTCCATCATAGGAGTTCCGTATGATATTTACTATCTTCTCAGGCACGCCGTAATGTCAAAGAAGCCTCCATAGTGTCGTCCTATCCACGCTATCAAATGCCTTCTCGTAGTCAATGAAGTTGATGTACAGTGATGAGTTCCATTCGATTGGTTGTTCCCCAATGATACGTAGGGTTGCGATTTGATCTGTGCACGATCTATCCTTACGAAATCCAGCTTGTTGATCTCGAAGTTGAGCGTCCACGGAATCCTTCATCCTGTTTAACAATACTCTGTTGAAGACTTTTCCTGGTATTGAGAGGAGAGTGATGCCCTTGTAGTTGTCGCACTTGCTAAGATCACCTTTCTTTGGTACTTTGATCAGAAGTCCTTTTTTCCAGTCTGTTGGTACTTGTTCTTCGTTCCAAATCTTACTGAAGATGATGTGTAGTATCTTGGCAGTTGCTGCTACATTTGCTTTCAGTGCCTCTGCCGTAATGTTGTCTGGTCCCGCTGCTTTGCCGATCTTGATTTGTCTAATGGCCATGCTGATCTCTTCAATTGTTGGTGGGCCAACATCGATTGGGAGGTCTGTGGGTGCTGCTTCGATGTTGGGTGGGTTCAATGGAGCTGGTCGATTCAAGAGTTTTTTGAAGTGTTCTACCCACCTGTTTCGTTGTTCTTCAATGTCGGTGATTACTTTGCCTTCCTTGCATTTCACTGGTCTTTCTGGCTTACGGTAATTTCCAGCAAGTTTCTTTGTTGTATCATACAGTTGTCTCATGTTTCCCTCTCTTGCAGCCTTTTCCGCTGTCATCGCTAAATCTTCCACATATTTACGTTTGTCGGTCCTGATGCTCCTCTTCACTTGCTTGTTTGCCTCTGTGTATTCGGCTTGTGCCTTGGCTTTTTCCGCTCTTGTTCGGCTGATATTGATTGCTGCCTTCTTGTTCCTTCTTTCTTTAATTTTATCCAGTGCACCAACAGTGATCCATTCCTTGTGATGGAGCTTCTTTGGCCCAGAACCTCCTGACATGTCGAAACGAGTGCCTCCTTGATACCTTTCCAGTTGCTCTCCACGGTAGTTCCTTCTCCATTGAGTAGATCATGAAAGGCCTGGAACCTGTTGCTGAGGGCTATGTTGAATTTGTTGAGTTTGTCTGCATCTCGAAGAAAGGCCGTATTAAACTTTTGTGATGTTGTCCGTGCCGTTGTCCAGTGCTTCTTGAGTTTTAGTTTCATCTTGGCCACCAGCAAGTGATGATCGGATGCTATATCAGCTCCTTTTCTGGTTTTCACATCCTCCATCGTCCTCCTGAACTTTTTGTTGATGCAGATATGGTCGATTTGATTCTGTGTAGAGTGATCCGGTGAAATCCAAGTGGCTTTGTGTATGTTTTTGTGTGGGAATATGGTGCCCCCAATGACCAGTTTATTGAAGGCACATAGGTTTGCAAATCTCTCACCATTTTCGTTCCTTTCTCCCAGTCCATGTCGTCCCATGACGTCTTCATATCCAGTGTTGTCCATTCCAACCTTGGCATTGAAATCTCCCATCAGAATGGTCAGGTCCTTGGTTGGGCACTTTTCGAAGATCGACTGCAGCCTATCGTAGAATTGGTCTTTAGCGTCTTCATCGTAGTCGTTGGTGGACGCATAGCATTGGATGACGTTCATTGTAATGCCCTCTCTCTTTGTTTTGAAGGAGGCTTTGATGATCCTTGGTCCATGAGATTCCCATCCAATAAGTGCATTTTGTGCTTTTCTGGACAGCATCAATGCAACTCCTTGTGTATGTGGGGCATTTTCTTCTTCATGACTGGAGTATAACAGGAGTTCTCCTGAAGACAGTCGTTGTTGTCCAACCTGCGTCCAATGTGTTTCACTGATTCCAAGCACCTCCAGGTTGTATTTTCTCATTTCTGCAGCAATTTGGAAGACTCTTCCGGTCTCCCACATTGTCCGGACATTCCATGTGCCTATGGAAATTGTCGCTCTGGTTGTAAGAAGGTACATCGGCCTCATGACTTCCGAAGGAACTCGGCTTTCATCATGAGACGTGATAATTATTCCTTCTACTCCCAGGTCAGAGTTTGAATGATTTTTTCTGGTTAGCGTTTTTTTAGCGAGTTGATTTTCTACGGGATGGTGTCGCTAACCCCATGCCCAACCCTCCTCCTTTACCCGGGCTTAAAACCGGCAGTAACCCCCAGAGGAACTACAGGCGGAGTTAGCCATTTCAATTGCAACCGAACAAATATCTCTTGTGATATTCACTAGATAGCAATAGCAATATGTGTAGCATTTATTTCTAAGACAGTCGGTTTTTCCATTGGTGAATAATCTGTTTTTCACACGGTTGTTGTTTAATAGTAACTTTATAAATTCCTAATATTCCATAAGGTGACTTTTCTCACTTAACGCTGACATGAAGATGTTAACACCACTTTCACATTATTTTGTTAAGATGCACATAGATAAACAACGAAATTTTAATCTGAATTGGGTTATTTCTATTCATTGATTCCACCGTTTGCATGGTTGTAAGACTTTACTCATAGTATACTGTTTTGACTACGTTCTACTATCGAGTATTGTTTAAATAAGAGAGATTATTATTGGAAGTATTACAGGAGATTGCTAGATTTCTATCACATACATGTTTGATTGCACTGTGGATACGACACGCATTCGCGAACACATCGTAACATAGTTATGGTTCCATTATTAACACTAAAAATAGGTTTATCAAAAACGATACTTGATTTAAAGTTTGAGAAGTGAGTTTATCGACTGATTGATCACCGTTTAATCTTGTTTGTTTTTATATACATCTCCTTTAGTGTGCATCAACGGAATGTATGCGAATGTACTTCTATTGGCAAACTGGACTAACACCTGTCCAAACATCAAACCCTTTTAACTGATCCATTACATTCACAGTTGGGATACAAAAGTTTGTTCAAATATTTGTGCTTTTATAACGTGTTCATTTTATGTTGTGTGCAATAATAGAACATTTAGTTAATTTTCTATTGAATTACTTATCTTGCAACAAGCCTTTTTTTAAAATAAAGTACATATTAATCACATTTGCATTATATTCTGATTTAATGGTGAGTCGCTTAAGTAGGAATTTAACAGATAGTTGGTTGCTATTTAACTATTTTGTGTAAGAACAGGATTTTCGTAAATTACAGCATCAGTAATATGTCAACGTTTAGTTCCAAGAAGTTTGTCAATGTACTTGATAATTATACTACAAATGGTGATCATCGAACTATTGCGCTTACTTTAGTAAAGGATAAATTAGATTTGCAACACGTACTGGAGTCATCTGAAGCAACTTGAATATGGTCGGTAAAATTTGCATACTAGTATTTAAGGAAACGAAATTATATATCTTCCTCCAGACCAAACCGTTGGTCACTCAGATTGATGAAGTACAAGGAAGCCAACTGAATATATTGTCTCAGATATTTTGTTACTTCACATCAATCTGTTCAGTAGTCAGGGGACTTTACTTAAATATAAATCTTGCGTTCTCCCAACTGAAAGAGAATACAACGCTATTACGGACCTTGGTTTGATTTTTCATATATCTTTACTATATCAGTTTATAACAATCTGTTTTTCACTACAGTGGTAAATCTTCCTCAGTTTTGCATCTATCTATGATACCAGCAAGTTATTTGGCTGATGGCCACCAAAGGCTTATTAGTTGGAAATGTACTATTTGTACTATTTCAGATAAACAAAATATGCGCCTTATTTCTGGATACCCTTATGACACATAAAACTATGAAGTAAATTCTGTGTTCCACAATCCAGTGACTTTACTGAGAAACGGCATTTCCAACTAGTTCAGCAACTTCTTTGTTAAACGTATTTAGACAAATTATTTGTGTACTCTCATAAAATTATGGAAGATTTATGTAGTGTCAAGGTACATATATAAATAGACCTCATTATGACATCGATAGGTTAAAAACTATGTGGAAGACAATTTTTAAATTAGTTCTTCATAGGTGAAAAGAAGTACATCAAATGGTAGCTGTAGCGTACATAATTTTTCAACTGATGTATGTATAGACAAATCGAAATTAGTTTAAATGACTTGGATTAGTATTTATCGAAGAGCACATTCATTTTAAACGAGTTATATCATTGCTTTATGCCCTCTAACTTGAACAAAACACTAGAAATTTATTCTACTAGACTCTCGTATTTTATTTGGAACACTATTTACCAACGCTCATAAAGAAACAGTCTGCCAAACTAGAGGAAGTTTGAGATCAAAGCCAACGAAGCGTGCTCATCAGTAACGAAACAAGTATATAAACAGTGTATATTCTACACTGGCTGTAAGCATAGTAGGTAAAAGAAGGTATGTGGAATTAATGGTAAACAGTGTTCATGTTCGATTGCGACTGGATACAGTATCAGATATCACATTGATCCCTGAACAAACATGGAATTTAATTGGTTGTCCGCAAGTATTACCAACTGAGCACACTGCACAGAATGCATCTGGAGATACATTAAAGCTTGTTGTAATCATAAAATGCTCTGTTGAATTCCGAGATAACTACTTTACAAGCAATTGTTATTTAATAATCAGGCATTATTTAGACGTTATCCGTATATATTGGGTAGACAAATTAAATCTATGGGATGTACAATTGAGTGAAATATGCACGATGAAAAGCGCAAATAGTCCTAGAGATCTACCCATAGTTCATGTAACTAAGAAAGCCATAATGATAAGAGACCATTTGTAGAAACATAAAAACTTGTTCCAGAATAAGTTGGGATGCTGCACTATTGGGATGGCAAAGTTGTACTTACGACAGGATGTAAAACCTATTTTTTATTCAAAAAGTCAAGTTGCATATGCAGCTATTGATAGAGATGACAAAAAATTAGATCGACTAGAGAAATTCGGTGTCATGAGACTGGTTAATTATTCGGCATGGGCAGCACCAACTATAGTAGTTGAGTAAGCGAACGGAGATATTCACCTTTGCGCAAACTTTTCAACAGGATTAAGTGACGCCCTACAAAATCATTCATACCCACTACCTTTGCCAGTGGATTTATTTATTAAACTAAACGGCGGACGTTATTTTTCCAAACTTGATTTATCTGAGGCCTACTTACAAGTGGAAGTTGACAAAATTCAAAGTTGTTAACCATTAATACCCAATGCGGACCCTATCAGTTTAACCGATCACCTATATATGGCGTATATCGTACTAAACAGAAATATACCCGTCATTATCATTACGTGTTTCCAGGCATTCTGTTGCAGGGGCAACATGTATTCGAATATTATGACACAGTGAAATTTTACTTTCGTGTTTCAAAACAAGCAAGCTCTACAGAATCAAGAGTCGTTTCTAATGTACCACTGTACCAGTTATTCTATTATCCCACTAAACATATTTACCTTAGTGAGTAGCAACCTGTGGTCTGGTATCCGATTGATTGAAGTGTAATAGTTTCTTACATAAGTTTTTCTTGTAACTACAACAAAAACACGTTACTTATAGTCACTGAAACTGTATCATGTTGAATTTCAAATTGTTCTATTGCACTGAAACAACTAGTTTGAATGATGTGATCCTTCGTTGTTAAAAATACTTAACTTACTGTTCACTAGTAAAAGGTCGACGACATTATATAAGATGAACTGAGCTCATCAATTTTCCACTAGATATATTCACTTATCCTAATGATATGTTTCTGTGAATTAAGTTTGCTTGAATTACATTTCTGACATGCCAACTACTTATTATTTTACAGAAGTGAATTGAAGCGAAACGAAAGGGAAACGAAATCGTGTGTATATCTGATATAACCAGAAATGAAGCTGGAAAATGGTGCTTTTTGTAAATTGCGTGTAGTGAACTTGGCTAATTCCCTAAATCACTCAACTACCACAATCTGTTCTCCATTCAACTTATATATCCACCATTATTATCTAAATGGCTTAACCCTCTTTAAAATAGGTCAAATGAATTCCCATCACATTTATGAAAGACACAAACAACTGAGAATTCAGTTTTCTCTTTTAGAAATACATGTAGTGAGAATAAATGAAATGAAGTGATATCCTCTCTGTCTACAGCGTTGTGGTTACATAATCGCAAACATGAATAAAAGAGTATGCCAATGAATAACCTCCATTCAGTAGAACTACTAAATTTGAAGATTGAAGTGTATCGAGAAATCCCTCCTTCATAAGTTCCCTAAATATACTGGTAGACAAATTCCTACATCTTTACATTATTCTTTTCATACAATACTTTAATACTCATTTGTAGACGAATGTCAAGTTCTAAAAGTGTCATCGACCAAACATTATATTGAACCAACGCTAATGCACAGAAGGATTTGGAAGGGTGACAAGACCACGTGTACACATAAAAGATCATTTCATCGAATGGACAGTTTAAAGGTTCATGTGGAACTGTAACTCCGAATAAGTTCTAGATAAGTGGATGGTGTTACATTATCAGATAATAAACTACTGGTAAATATCTGAGAGAGGCTACAAATCAGCAGGAATAACTCTACTTAATTTGCATGTAATTGTTTTCATTGTATTTTAGGAAGTGAATGCAACTGCCTGGAAATATTACTGCTACCAAATTGAAAGGAATCATCTGGGTCCAATTCATGTCGATAATCAGGCCCTCATTGATAGATGTTAGATAAAAAAATTGAGTTAAATGAAAGTCCACTTTGCGAAATCTAGGGTACAGTGATCTTTTCAAAATATTAACAAATCGATGGGAAGATTCAAACAAACAATACTAAGTTGAATTAACCATTAGATTGATGACTATCTGGAAATCCCATCACGGTAGTGAACTATCGATCGAAAAGCAAAATAGCACATATGCTCAATGGTTCCATGGGAATAATAAAATTCCATGTTGTACTTTCAACATATCGTTTTTGCCTACTTAGATGACTTCATTTGAGTGTTCTGGAAATTCATTTGAAAATAACTGATATTTTTGATGCATTTTCCATACTGACACTCCTTAACATTTCATGGATGTTCAGTGTTTAATTTTGACTGAAAATCATAGTGGTACAGGTTATGTTACGGTTTGACGGACAACCATCGTGAGAATATTTATACCTCATTTTCATGCCTACTGACTAATTAGTCAGTAGACAAACGACCAACAAGAAAGGAAACAATGAATTGGTTGTCGAATTTATCATTTGGGACAATGTAAGAGGCTTGGTATCTAGTATTCCAGTCAATCACTTGTAACACATGTTCTATACCATTGTATACGAATAAGGACTGGTTGTAAAATACTGTGAGATATTTTTATACTACATGTAAGTGCTTATATAGAGATGTTCTTATTACCTGGCAGCATGAAATCAACTGTAGACTGTTGAAGGAAACCGGGAAGTTGTTAAACTATGCAGAGGTCTCGTTGGACTATTAATTAGAAAGCACATGTAACTGCTTAATGACGTCTCAAAATAACTATTATTTTAAGGAACAAACATTGCATTTTTACTCTCGTTGTAACATGAAAATAAATGAAATTTGGGAGACCTATCACTTTTTCGACAGTCGAATCCACTAGTCGATTTAAGCAAGACCACCATTGAAAACCTGGAAGCACTGGACGGACGTCGCAACGAATTTTATATGAAACTGTACAATTGTATTTGTGAAGGTACAGATGGATGGTGAGGAGTAGGAAGATGAGAAATCTTACACCCTAAACCTAAATAAGTACATTTTGAAATACAATTTTTTGAAATAATAAATGACAAAACAATAACAGATAATGCCCATGGTAAATAAAAGGGCAAGCCATACTACTTATACAAATAAAATTCTGGTTTAGGTAAAGCATGTATTGTTTCGAAAGGCGGTGGTCGAAGATTCAGGAAAATCTTATGGATGATTACCAATTCAGTCACATGATTGCAGCTTACTAAATATTCAAGAATGGGACCTCTATTCGTTTTCCATTCTCCCCTCTATGAATCGAACAGCATTATGTCCTTTTACCAGTGATGAAATTGAACACCGGCTCTGACCTATGCACCTTGCTCCAGAAATCTGCTTAACATTTCATAGATGTCCAGTGTTTAATTTTGACTGAAAATCATTATGGTACAGATGATGTTTGGGTTTGACGGACAACCATGGTGAGAATATTTATATCTACATTTTGATGCTTACTGACTAATTAGTCAGTAGTCATACGACCAACACAAAAGGCAACAATGAATTGGATGTCGAATTTTTCATTTGCGAATAATGAACCTATTCTAAGATCTATTCCAGGAACATTATAGTGGATTGTGGGAAGCAAATGTCTACACATTACTGCTTTATTCTATCCTAATTTTCGTAGTACCATTAAATGGAGTGTTAACGAGAGGAACATTTCCAAATCACTATTCAGTTCCTTCATCCTAATAACCATACCCGATTTGAATTAAATGCCAATAAAAGAGCCTAAACAAATAACCTGGTTCCCTCAATTCTCAGTCATATGTGACCAACACGGCCAACCATCTGGCAGATTAACTAATCTTCATTGATTCTACTTGTCGAAAAATTCCCATCATATTAAAACACAATTATATGAACGAAGAATATTCTTTTCAATAATTTCTCATCAGGTTCTACTATTATGATATTCGAATTAATAATCCATAAAAATTGGCCAAGTTTAAGGCAGAGTACATCATTTAAGAAACTGTAACATGTGAATCAAGGAGTGTTGTTTGTCATATAAAATCAAATCGAATCGTTAATGTTTGGATGACTAATATGTAGTGTTAATTTGAATCAGTTTATACTTGAAATAAAATCGTAAGATAAATGATCAGAATATATATATGGTTGACATAGGGTGATATAGAACAATGGGATTACAAATCGGAAATTACGTAATATGTAGAATGATATGAATTAGGTCAGATATAGTAAATAGGGCTGGATGCTGAGTAAATTTCTCTAAAAGGTTAGCAAATGTGATTATAACAATAATAATAATAATAATAATAATAGCAATAATAATAATAATAATAATAATAGTGACTGGTAAGATGTGTAGATAAAATAAGTTTAAAATGAACATTGATCAAATTAGTGTCACCATATTATAAAACTGATTATTAACAAGTTGACCCTGAAGTTGGTCAGTGTAAAAGGAGTGGCTGAACATATTTCTTTTGGATGCAAAGCTCTGGCTTTTTGATCCGAATAGCAATCGCCTCGGTCGTCTGCAGGATTCTCAGTCTGACGGAATTAGGTAGACTGCTGTTAACACGATATATTATTGTGAAAGATTGCTCGATGTTGGCTCTATGTCCCATCTGAACTAAATGGGCTAAAATAGAGCTGTTGACCGTTTAGACCACACCTTTGCTTAATCACATTGGGAGGTGCTCACGAGCCCGAGTATACAAATTCTTAGAACATCTGCCTATATAACTTGCTCCACAGGAGCAGTTGAATTGAAAGAAATGACTAGTCTAGGCAATTTACCTTTCAACATCGGCGTGATCATTGGACGTGTGAAAAAACATTAGTTGTAGGTTACCTGCATTAAAAGTCCTTTGGATTGATCTTCGTAGCTTCAGTCTTAACATTTCACTAGGTGGGTCGCCTCTGAATTGTAGACGTATATACAGAGGCTTTTTATCCCATTTAAACATTCTTTCTGCTCCCTTTTACTAGCTATGCTTTTTATTTATAAATTTCTCTGGGTATTCGTTTTCCCTGTGTCGTGTATAATGTTTGTTTCATCTTCGACCGTATCTCGAGAGCATATGGTCTTGATTCCATAGTGGAAAGTCTTAATCAGGTCCCTTTTGTACTGTAGAGGAACGAGGCTAAGAAAGTTTGTATACTGACCCGTCCACAATGTTTCCCTGTTTATGTTTCTCCTTCATAAACCGTCTTTTCTCCTTGTAAGTAGAACATCTAGAAAAGCTGTTCTACCTCCACATTCCTCCTACATGTTTTCAACCAAATGTTATGAACCCATCATGCAATAGTGAAAGCTCATGATAAAATATATTTAGAATATTGTTTAAATATTCTCATCATATTAAAAGACTAATATATGAATGAAGAATATTCATTTCAATAAATTCCAATTATTTATGCGAAAACAGTGCAGGTTTATGGCAATGTACATCGTTTAAAGTCATAGCATATGAATTTAGGATTGTTATACAAAAAATGCAGTGCTAACTTAAATCAAGTTTAGCTTAAGTGAAATTATGAGCTTCATGATCAGAATAAATGGGTCAGATTGGGATGCAATTACAAATGCGATCAAATGTTGAGTGGAAGACTAAATTGTGTAAAACGTTTACATGAAATTAGTAAGAAATAGTAAATTGAGATGAATACAAAGGAAATGAATTGTGTATTCGGAAGATTAATAATGATGTTAAACCATCAATAATAATAATAAGAATAATAATACAAAGATTTGTGAATAAAGATAAGAGATAATTATATTTGACTAAGAAAGGTTGTAAATACATTAGACAAATCAGGTCACTCAATAGCTAATATTACTAATGATTAATTGACCCTGAGGTTGGCCAAGACAGGAGAAACACTTGAAGATATTTCTCTTGTACACATAGCTCTGGTTTCTTAATTTGGATGGCTACTGCTTTCGCTGTTTGAATCATATGTAAAATTTAATTAACTTTAGTTTTAAATAAACAAGCAGGGAGATTTTCCTTAATTAAAATTACTTACTTCGTGTTTCCCTGCAAATCATCAATTTAAGCCCATGTATTAATATAATCAACTTATGAACATGCATTGACTTGACTTGGTTATCTTCCCCACTTAAGGGTTGGTTATCTAACAATCTTCTTCTAAGGTGTCATGTATTCGATAATCTGTGTCAGGCAATCAAATATACGAATTTGTCGGAAGCGCAGCTGCAAAAACTATGTGGTTGATTAGGTTGAAGACGTCAAAGCGAATTGTCATAGGACGTCGACTAGTTGAGATTGATGAACAAAAGATTGATAAAGTTGAATACCGTGATAAATTAGGAAAATGTCAAGAATGAATGAAGAAGTTTCTAACTGGTACTGCTATTCTGAAGAACATGAGTGTACTAACTTCCTGTTTCCTTATGAGTACTCCATTCAGTTCGCTACACCATAACTGTAGAAAACCATACATAGACGAGTAAAATTTAAAAAGCACACCTAATCAGACGTATTTCAGATGGTTGACAGTGATTTATCAGCAGTGATGAATATGTAGGGAAACAGATCACATGGTTTCGAAGGTCAGGGTGGATTTTTCTCGTGTATTTTGTAAGTAATGTTTAGCTGTTTGTCCTGACAAACCACGTCGTTATAAGACAAGTAGCGTATCAGAAATCTATGTAAGTTGAGAATTTTGTCGTCACCTATTTTGTGACATTTTCTTACCGCGGAAATTCACATAAATTTGTCTAAATATTTTCACAAATATAGTGCTAAACATAGCTTGATCTTTATAATCATTTTTTCAGTTTTCTACTCCTATTTCACAGAATTGTGGTCATCAATGATCCCATGGTATTAGGAATGCGTGTTGATCTTCAAATTGGTGTTACGTATACTTTAGTAAAAATAATCAACTGATATTTAGTTTTTAAGAAACAGTATTCGCGAACTGGGATTAAGGCACATTCTACACATTTCTACTTAGATATAAGACTATTTGTAGTATGAAGAAAAATGAATGACGAAAACGAAATTGGTGAACTGGTACAAAAATAAAAGCATGATATATTCAGTAACTCAAACTGAGCAACAATGCAAACCGTTGTTTCATTACTTAATGTTTTCAATGAGACATGTGAAAGCAACACCTGCAACTGGAAAACAATTCACTTAATTAGACTACAGTGGTGCACATGAGAAATTCAAACTGGGAATAAAACAATGAGAACTGATTGACAGTAATTAATTCAATGAATAAATACATTCATCAGTTGAATTATTAAAACCGAACAACAGTTCTAACCACACTATTATAAAGGGTGCTTTCAACATGGTAGTACATCACCTTAATTCTTGTTCCGTTTTGTAGTTATTTATTACAAACAATTACATGGTGTGTCACTGTGAACTAATTCACTTTAATTACTATGTCATAGTAACGTATTCAACATAATCAAAATAATATTCAAACATTCTTTATCCCCTGAAGCACACCAGATATACAATAGAAAATGCCTAAATTTTGGTGACTTATGTACTCTGCTCATTCAATTTGTCCTAAAAATACATGAACGCTAAATAATAACAATGCTTTATTACAATATTACAGATATGAATTGTTTCGGTAAAGAGCAATAGTTGGGTTAAATAAAACAAGATATCAACGACCTTTTATGGAATTTCATTTTGTATTGTCCACTTATCAAGTCAACGTAAAACATTGTTATTTTTCAATCACCTGGTTACCAAATTGTTTGTTTTTTATTTTGCTTGAGGACAACTGAGCAAGTAGTACACTTTATCACAGTTTAGTCTCAATTTCACCTCATACTATCAATTCACTATCGTCCAAACGACTAAAGACTTGTTATCATCATTATGTTTTTGGTCAGTATAGAGGTATGTCAGAATAATTGTTGCTATTGTAGTGTTTAAGTTTTTCTTTTAAAAAATATTCATTCATATGACAAATATGTGAATGGTCAACAGGTTTCGTTTGTTCTTCGGGATTACAATAAATAGGTGAAACTATCTGGAATGCAGTAAGTGTATTCTGATTGGCCGAAACGATTACATATTTGGCAACGACTTCAATAAATTCAGCTTTACTTGGAATTAATTTAGCTACTGACTGAAATTAGTAAAATCATTCAGAAATACATTGAACGAAGTTGAACCCGATAGTTCTATTATCGTCTTCGTCTTACTTATATTTTCACATTCATAAATAATGATCCTTCATCAAAGAATTCCAACAAATTTGATCATTATACTGATTCATACTGTTTGTAAGTCAATGAATGATTGTTTAAGTATAAACTAATATATTCCATTTAGTAGCACATGGATCATTTGAACAATCCACTAAATTGTGTAAGAATAATTCATCGTAAGTCTGTTGAGAGAATATCAATCGTTTATGATCATAGTCGTGACGGTAATAAATATTTACATTTTTCTCTTTAAATGTTTCTTTGATTGATGAGTGGTTCATTAATAAACAGGAGTGAGAAGATAAGTGACAAAATGTGTTCCGTCGTTATCAGTTTTGTATCATTACTTTCTTGTTAATATTTTCACTTGTAGTTGTCTGTTTACACTGACTAGTTACCGAATAATCCCTAATATCATGTTTGTTTAGTTTTTAGTGATGACCTAAATCTATGGTTTAGGTAGTTGCTAACATGCCCCAAATAGCACACAACCATTGCATTTCCTACCGACTATCTTCAACCACCTAACAACTTTCTGTGTTGTATAGATACATAAGTAACATAAAATGTGGTACAAATGTTTGTATTGAGCAGTAGCAAGACATTTGTTTCACTGGTGGTTTACAGTATAGACATCAGTTATTAATTATGTATGTCTAGGATTCGCAACCACTAATCCAATTCAGGAATGTGACTCAAAAGATAGAGGAAGCGATCAACTATAATTACAGTCAAATTGAACTATGTTACGAACAAGTAGTAGAGTAATATTTTTAATTTTCTGTGTGAATACTACATCTCAAAAACGTTTGTTCTACCATTCCATAAACATAAACTAAATTGCATTTTACTAGTGTGTAAAACAAATACAATCATAATATCCGTCGATTTAAATCAGTGACCGAGCCTAAAGACAGGCAATTATTTGATAACAAATCAAACGAGGGAAGTATCACCTTCAGAAGCTAGCACGCAGAAACCCCATAGAAAAGATGATAGTAATCAGAATTGCTAAACACTTCCTGACTTAGTTAGTTTAAATGACAGTTATAAACTTATTAAGAGTAATGGGTTGAGAACCTTTCGGCTGAATGGCATAATTTTCAATATAACGTTCAATGAAAGACAGTGCTGAAGACAAAGTTTCTCAAAATAGTGTATCCATAGTTTCAGGTGCTTTATTTTTTTGAAGTTTAACGAGCCAGCTTCTTTTCGGAAATAGTTTCACTGACTGTTGATTTTAATACACTTAATATTTTTGGTAAGTGCGAAAACGGTCGAGTAATATCCGAAATGTAATTTAAAATATTTTGACTATCTAAAATAAAGGTGAGACTTAGTTGATCTTTAGTCAGCCAATAATGGTAATGAGTTTTCTTGATACAAGGACATTTATTGACACTTCTGTTTGTTTGGAATATCACATCAATAGTGGATAAGTATGGTTGTTAAAAGTAAGCTGAGCACACTTCTCAGGAACTTTAGGCTACTTATCGTCATTATTTTTGGTTTTGTATATGGTTAAACAAACCTTAGACTTTAATGATCTGTTGTTGATTGTGTAGTAAATGCAGTCAGCGATTTCGTATTGAAATCATTTTCAAAGGTTTTTACTCTTAGTTTCGATTTACTAACTTTGCGAGATGGATGAACTTGCAGAGGTACTAAATATGTTTTTTATTTAGACTGTGCATGGATATTCCCAGGAATATGTTTCTAGGATGTCTAGGTCATAAGCAACTGTGGTGGTCGATATTCGGTACTATCCCTAAGTTTCGTATATTGTTCGTCTTGATAACCGTTACTCGACAACGTCCTAACGATGTATAAATCAGAAGACGAATACGAAGGGCTGATTGCGTTTATTACTGAACCACACACAGTTATCCAATATTACAGGCACGTCAAGCAAGCATGAAAGAGCAGTGCCGTAGAGCAGGCGAGTGAGTGTGAGAGCCGAATGAATGAGTAAGCGTGTACGGTACGGTGTAGCGTAGTACAGAGCAGAGAGCAAGCAGGGCAGTAAACAGGATTAAAATGTACATATATATATATATATAATATTATATTATATGAGTAGAAAAGCATGAATCATCGGATCAAATAAGCGATTAATAATAATGCTAGCGGAGTGAATACATGCGTAGGCAGTAAGCAATGTTCAAGTGTATATAATAAAAGTACAATGGTATAGATCGTTTGTTATTGTATGAATGACTGTCCATTAAATAAGTTAACAAAAGGGCTTAGCTGGATTAGATGTAAACAAACTCAATTGTATCTGAGTTGCTATAATAGCTCCCCCCCAGCAAACATGGATACAAATTAGTGTCTGTGTTTGCGAATAAAAAAATGTTAAACTTAACAGGACAGTAAATATCAAAATTTATGGGATTAAGATGTATGATAGAACTATCGTGTGAATTACTACAAGTACGTGTAAGTTTGAGTTCGTATATATGCGTGAGGCCAGATAAAATAACAGATCAAATTAATGTGTTAGTGTTTTTAGAGGTTTATATACATTTACATTGGAATATGCAAACTTTGTTGACTATAATAATAGATAAATTAAAGTTTTCGATGTGCACATACAAAACGAAGAGGAAAGAAATTTACATCTGAAGATGCGAAAGAAATTATTAGTTCAAAATCGTAGCTATGTATCGTTGAGGCCATCTTACTCTTCGGCCATATCTTGTCGTTACTGGTTTCTCTTCGTTTTTGTTCGTCGATGTCGTTGATGATTGAGACTCACGTTTCGGTGACTCGACGAATTTCGGATTATCTGTATGTACTGGCTGACCGTCAGCTTCGATAAAAGCTGGTTTGACTCGGTCTCTGCTAATTACATCCGTTTTTCCGGCTTTATCTACTGTAATAGTTTTATCATTTCTTCTAATAACTTTAAATGGACCATCGTAAGCCGGTTGTAAGGGACGCTGCACATTATCCCTTCTGATAAACACATGGGTACTGTCGCTCAGTTGTTTTGGTATGTACACACGTTGTTGATGTTGCCTCGGAAGTGTTACTCTTAGATTACCCATATGTTGCTTTAGACGTTGTACATAGTTGATTAAATCAGTTGGAACACTTTTACTTGAGGTGAAAAACTCTCCTGGAAGACGTAAAGTGGTTCCATAAACCAACTCTGATGGGCAACATCCTATATCTTGTTTAATTGTTGATCTTAAACCTAACATGACTAATGGGAGCTTGCTGGCCCAATCATTATTGCTAATAACAGATGTAAGAGAGGCTTTGAGTTGCCGATGTAATCTTTCTACCATACCATTCGCCATCGGATGGTAAGATGCTGCCCGAATACGCTTGATTCCTAGGAGTTCAGTGAGTTGTTGAAAGAGGTGGCTCTCAAATTGGGCTCCTCGATCGGTTGTAATATGTGCAGGCACACCATAATGAGAGATCCAATGCTCTACTAAGGTTTTGGCTATAGTTTCGGCCGAAATGTCTTTTATGGGTACTGCTACAGGCCATCGCGTAAATCTATCAATGCAGGTAAAAATATAACTAAAGCCGTTTGAAATCGGCAGTGGTCCTACAATGTCAATATGTATATGCTCAAATCTGCTATCCGGATGACGAAAAGGACCTATTGCGGAACTGGTGTGACGATGTACTTTAACTTTTTGGCATTTTATGCAAGTTTGCGTCCAATTACGAACATCCCGGTTCATACTTGGCCATACAAAACGTTCGCTGATTAATTTGATTGTGGCCTTTATCCCAGGATGTGATATGTTATGCATAGTGTCGAAAACCTTTCGTCTTAAAGGCTTCGGAATAAATGGTCTTGGTCGGCCCGTAGAAATATCGCACATTATACTCACTTTTTCGATTGAATTTTCTTTTAGTACCAGAGAGGTTGTATTGTCAGACTTCAGTCTGTTTAACTCGACATCTATATTTTGTAATTCTGCTAATTCGTGATAATCGATTTCGGATTAGACGAGAGTGTTTATCGTCGTTCTTGATAGTGCGTCAGCTACTTCGTTTTCTTGGCCTTTAATACATCGTATATCAGAAGTGAACTGGGAAATAAACTCTAACTGTCTGATCTCCCTCGGAGAGTAATTATCTTGCTTTGCGCTTAGTGCGTTCGTGAGTGGTTTATGGTCCGTGTAAACAGTAAAATTTATGCCTTCTACCATATGTCGAAAATGTTTTATTGCCAAGTAAATTGCTAGTAATTCTCTTCTGAAAGTACTATATCTCGTTTGCGTAGGATTCAGTCTCTTTGAGAAGAATGAAAGCGGTTCCCATGTGCCATTTACTAACTGTTGTAAAACAGCTCCTACCGCCACATTCGATGCATCTGTCATGATAGCTAATGGTGTTTCGCTCTTTCTTCTAGCTAGTGTCGTCTTTTTGTTGAGTGCCTTCTTGGCGTTCTCGAAGGCCTGTATTGCCTCTGCTGATAATTGGAATGTCCGTGAGTGTCCCCGTAACGCATCGGTCAGTGGTTGAAGTATTGCCGCACAATTCGGAATAAAACGTCTGTAATCATTTATTAGTCCCAGAAATCGTCGTAATTTCTTCTGTGTATCGGGCAACGGATAGTCTCTGATGGTATCGATTTCTGTAGAGATCGGTGTGATACCTTGAGAAGTTACCATGTGTCCAAGGGACTGTAAGGATCCTTTTCGAAACTCACACTTCTCAATGTTTATGGAAATACCATGATCTCTTAGTCGCGCGAATAATTGCCGTAGTTGTTGTATGTGCTCGTCCATAGTGGAGCTGGCTACCAGTAAATCGCCTATGTATGCGTATACTCCAGGTAAGCCTCTGATGACCTGGTCAATAAATCGTTGAAATGTTTGTGCTGCATTAGTCAATTGGAAAGGCATGCGTAAGAATTCATATAGCCCAAAAGGGGTTGTTACCGCTGTTTTTGATGTCTTGTGGAGCGACCGGGATGTGATAATACGCTCTAACTAAGTCAATCTTCGAGAATACTGTAGGTAAAATCATGGATGTGTGATATAGGGTATCTATCGGCCATTGTTTGCTTATTAAGTGCTCGATAGTCCCCACATGGTCTTAATTCTCCGTTCTTTTTCGGAGCCATGTGCAATGGGGATGCCCACGGGCTATTCGAAGGCCTTATTATGCCTAGCCTCATTAACTGGCCGAATTCCTGCTTTGCTATTGCTAGTCTTTTTGGGTCTAATCTTCTTGGCCTTGCATTAACCGGTGGCCCGTTGGTTATAATATGGTGTTGGATAGTATGCTTGAGATCTGTTTTATTGTACGTTACTTTTAAAAGCTCTGCAAACTCGTTTAACAATAATTTGCGTGGGTCGTTGCGGCTCTTATCTACCACTAGGGTCATAGAAACAGATTCTGTAAGTATTCCCGTAATTGAAGTAGTATGGGTACCGTTTATGAGTCGATGGCGCCGTGAGTCTACAAGTAAATCGAAATTGCATAAGAAATCGATGCCTATTATAGGTACCGATACGTCTGCTATGACAAAATCCCAGCGGTATGTCGGGCCTCGTCCGAAATTTAAAGACAACATTCGTTTGCCATATGTTTTGATATCTGATTTATTCGCCGCTTTTAGAACTAATGACGTGTTAAGGTTTCTTTTGTCGTCACATACTGGGGGTACTACGCTAATTTCAGCTCCCGTGTCCACCAAGAATTGAGTGCCTGTCATTCGGTTTTGTATATAAAATAGGCGGCTGTTTGAGGGCTTTATGTTCGCTGCAGGCGTTGCCATGGACAACGGAGGGTACCGCTTACTTGCCGTGCTAAATCTACAAGGTTGTAAGCATTTTCTTGCTCTGTAACCATATATTTGATGATACCAACATATCAGCGGAAGCTGAAAGCTTGAAGCTGATCGGCTTCTCCCGCACGTGCCATCTCGTAATAATTTTCGTGGTCTCTCGCTCTGGGTCAACTCTGTGAGCTTGTGGCATAAAACATCTATCTCCTTCTGCAGAGTACTGATTCTATCGTCTACTGTCACGCTGTGTGATTGAGGGCTTGCTTGTTTTGCTCTTTCGTATATTCTATCAGCTATTTTCGCTATGTTGTCTATGTCAGCGTCAGTATTTCCAACAGCTAAGATTTGCTGAATACTGGACGGGAGTCGGTGAAGCCACAGTTGATAAAATAAGTTATTGTCTATTTTTCTATCACCTAGTAGACTTTTCATATGAGTTTTTAACTGTGATGGAGTTCTATCCCCCATTTGTACCTGGTTGAGAAGCTGCTCAACAGCTTGTTGGTCACTTAGTGCGACTGCTTTAATTACTGCCTGCTTTAGTACATCGTATGGCCCTTCAGTATCCGGTTTAGATAACGCCTCTCGTACGCTACTTCGTCTGGGAGGAGAGTGCTTGTGAGGCCGAATTTATCTCTTTGTAAGTTAATACGACTAGCCAGAAAATAGTTTTCGAGTCTAATGAACCACAGCTGAGGGTCGGTGACGTTAAAAGAGGGGACTGGAAGGTTAAGAGTTCTCACGGACGAAGTTTGCTGTACACTTGACATAGTGTTTTCGGAAGACATGCTTACAAAAAAAATTTTGAGTAGTACACAAATATGATGTAAATCTCACAAAGAAAAATGGACGAACAAAAACAATGATAATAATAAATGGTACAATTTATAAAATGGAACAGACTTACTAAATTGCACCAATATATCAATTGTTTGTGAATGATCGTTATTTAGTATGAATATAATCGTTAAGTTCAATGTTTGTGAGTTAGGATCTAATAAATCCACAATTATGATTATGATACAGATAATAATCCGATTTGAGAAGCAGCGCTTTGAATTTTCGGGATTAGATTATATCGTCGAAAATTGTTTTGTGATCGCTCGGCGAGGCTTCCAATTCTGTGGTGGTCGATATTCGGTACTATCCCTAAGTTTCGTATATTGTTCGTCTTGATAACCGTTACTCGACAACGTCCTAACGATGTATAAATCAGAAGACGAATACGAAGGGCTGATTGCGTTTATTACTGAACCACACACAGTTATCCAATATTACAGGCACGTCAAGCAAGCATGAAAGAGCAGTGCCGTAGAGCAGGCGAGTGAGTGTGAGAGCCGAATGAATGAGTAAGCGTGTACGGTACGGTGTAGCGTAGTACAGAGCAGAGAGCAAGCAGGGCAGTAAACAGGATTAAAATGTACATATATATATATATATATAATATTATATTATATGAGTAGAAAAGCATGAATCATCGGATCAAATAAGCGATTAATAATAATGCTAGCGGAGTGAATACATGCGTAGGCAGTAAGCAATGTTCAAGTGTATATAATAAAAGTACAATGGTATAGATCGTTTGTTATTGTATGAATGACTGTCCATTAAATAAGTTAACAAAAGGGCTTAGCTGGATTAGATGTAAACAAACTCAATTGTATCTGAGTTGCTATACAACGTCGGACAGACATGCGAATAGTACATATTCAGATATATTTAGCTAATGTACTGATGAAACTTTTGTTGTACTAAATATTCACCATGGTTTCTCATCTTCAGACTCAAATAACTGACTTTTATCGCATTATATTGGTTTTATACACGTCAGTTTCACGCACTAAAACTAAAGATGTTAGAAACACACATAACAAATTTCAATTATCTACAAATTTTAAATTATTTGTGTACAAGACTTTAATACACAAACGTTTTTTCTAGGAGCTGTGTAAATGGTCACTACATTAGTGGAACGTTTGTATGTATTACATGTTGGATGGGGAAAACCTGTGAAGAACTAGGTAAGTCAGTTATTTATGGTTTAACTAGTCAATATTAGTAATAACAAGACCATGTTTTTGTTGGGTTTTATGAACATTTAGTTACATTCTATCATTTCCTTATCAAGATGATGCTAAAGACTTCTATTTCAAGCTCATAAGATGTATTGTAGTGTATTCTCCTTATATCTGTCAACATGAGTAGTATGTAAACCAATAAGATGTTCTATGCCTGTCAAATGAATCTTGAGAAGCATTCTCAAGAATTCGAACAGACCAAAAGGCGTGATTATGACTGTTTTTCTAATATCTTCGGGTGCCATCGGGATTAAGTGATAAGCCCTTACTAAGTCTAGCCTCGAAAAGATTTGTTTTCCATGCAAATTTAGAGAGAAATCATGAAGAATAGGATACCTGTCTGGAATGGTCTGGTTACTTAAACGTCGATAATCTCCACATGGTTGTCAGTCTTGATCTTTCTTCAGAACCATGTGCAATAGCGAGACCCAATGACCTTTAGATTGTCTAATTATCCCAAGTTGCATCGTGTGTTCGAATTCTCTCTTAGTAAACTGCAATAGTTGAAGAATCATTCCATGCGTAATAATTCATTTCTGGTTTATATTGTGAAATACTAACTTTGTAGAAATTATATGCTTACCATTTTAGTACATAGAATTCCGAAATTCACTCACACAGTATTCACCTTCGAAACCAAGTTTTCTAACTGGATCAATGGAACTCTGATTGGTAGTCTTTCTCTGAGTGATGAAAACTCCTCCTTGGCATCATGTGGAAGTGTTCAATTTAACATTGTACCTGGTTCAAACTACTTACCGGTAGCTATCGATGGAACAACTGGTACTTTGAAAGTAATCGACAGTGATTATGGAACAATCAAGAATAATCATAACATCACTTTTCAAGTGACAGTTAGGAATGCAAATACTTCCTTAAATATATCTGATGATGCAACGGTCAACATTCTGATTGATGGAAAGTATTCAGAAGAAGAAACAGAAAGTGAGATCACTGCAGTCAAGAGGGTATGATTTCTGTTCATTGTAGTGTTTTATTTAAAATGGAACTGCGGTTTCTGTCATTCATCTAACATTTGGTAAGCTGCCACTGAAAGAGATTCATGACTTGTTTCGATTGACACTGTACTAACCTGTTTCTTTCAAACACTATACTAATGTGACCAATGGTTCTTCAAATCTTATCTCATAGTTCTGAGTCATTATGTCAAAACAACAACAACAACAACAAAAACAGAATATCAACATGATTAGTCGTGTGTGATCACTGAAGGCAACCTCCGAAACAGATGAAGATCAAATTTTCACAAAACACTACGAATAATCATTTTTGTCAAAAATGTTAACTTCTATGTATGAAAACTATTTAAAATAATGTTATTAGTAAGAATTACACGTACGTATAATTGTCTTTGAATTCGTACGTGTTACACATTCACGTATCCTACAAAATAATGTGGTGTTTAAGATAGCAACACTTATTCATTATTGACTTCAATGGTTCCGATGTCAATGAAATTGGATAGTGTTTTCATTATGACGTTGTTATTCGATTCAGTAAATGTGCACAGTAAAATATAGAACCATGATGTATACTATCCAAGTTAATTATGATTTCATGGGTTTTGATGAGTAATATCAGATTTTCCTCTTTATAGGGCTTCATTGTTCCACCGAATACTATTCGTGTCACATTTTCCAGAGTATATATCCAAGATAATCCAAATTATTGTCTCTTCGATACATGGTTTATTGATTCCGTAATTGTCCTCCCACCTGGAAATCACAGTTTGATCATGAACTTTTCTGGTCCGTCTTTAAATAATGTCTATTATGGATATATCCAATATTTGTTCGCCTACTACAATGGGACAAACATAGCAAATAATTATTCTGTGAATTTTAATAATCTCACATACTTGAACAATAATTCCTCGGTAAGGATATGAACATAAATAAGCTTTGATGTATTCAATGTTTTTAATTAATTATTGTTAATATATGCATGATGAGGGAAGTAGATTTTTACACAGCAATGTGGAATTGTTAACGCTCCTTTATTTAACTTGACTAAGGGCAGTTGGAGCATTTTACGAAATTTTATTTTCCTTTATAATGAAGTCGTATCATGTTTATAATAAATTTTGTCAAATTTATTCTTTCATACTTCACTCTTGACGTTCAAACTCAATAGTGAATATTTTTCTTTTATTATTCTTAACGGTGAAAATTATGAATTCATTGGATTTTGTTTAAATTACATTGGATTGTCTTAGACAAGAAGATGAGCTAGTCATTAGTTACTATTGGGAAGTATACCGATATGTGCAAGGAATTATTCCATGTTTCAATGAAGAATGAGAGTTCTGTTTCATAATAAATTTTCAATATACCTGATGATGCTGAATATGCATTCGAGAGAAAAAGGTTTTTACATAGTTAAAACCAACTTTTAAATACCCACAGTGAGATTAATAAGATTCAGTTACTTACTTACTTACTTACTTACGCTTGTTACCCCCAACAGCTGTTTCTATTTCTCGACGTAATTTCTCGACGTAATGTGTTCTTTGGTCTCCCTCCCCTCCTTTGGCCTAGAGGATTCCAGGTAAGGACTTGCCATGTGACTTCAACGTGTGTCCTATCCACTTCCAGCGCTTCTTCCTGATTTGTTGGTTGACAGGTTTTTTGAGTTCCGGATGCTCTTCAATTGTAGATATGCTGCTCTTTCTCTGCCGATCCACGTCTTCACATCTGTATCAGATCCACCGTGCTCGCCAATGATGCTTCCCAGATATGTAAAAAGTTTTGCTTCCTCTAAAGCTTCTCCGTCAAGTGTGATTCGATTGGTGCATGTTGTATTGTGTCGGAGAATCTTGCTTTTTGTTGTTGCGTGTGTCATAGAAGAGCCGTAACATCTGCGAAGTATGGATCGTCCAACTGCACCCTAGCTGTCCATTGTATCCCATGCTTCCACGCTATCAAATGCTTTCCCATAGTCAGTAAAGTTGATGTAGAGTGATGAATTTCATTCAATTGGTTGTTCCACAATGATCCGTAGTGTTGCGATTCGGTCTGTACACGATCGATCATTACGGAATCCAGCCTGTTGATCTCGAAGTTGGGTGTCTACGGAGTCCCTCATTCTGTTTAACAACACCCTGTTGAAGACTTTTCCTGGTATTGAGAGAAGAGTGATGCCCCTGTAGTTATCACACTTACTGAGATCGCCTTTCTTTGGTATCTCGATCAGAAGTCCTTTTTTCCAGTCTTTTGG
Source organism: Schistosoma mansoni (assembly GCF_000237925.1). Lineage (NCBI taxonomy): Eukaryota > Metazoa > Platyhelminthes > Trematoda > Strigeidida > Schistosomatidae > Schistosoma > Schistosoma mansoni. The sequence continues at coordinate 107,470 of NW_017386110.1, read as the reverse complement.
TATTTGTTCTTCATCCCTAATCTTACTGAAGAGAATGTGGAGTATCTTAGCATTTACTGCTACATCTACTTTCAGTGCCTTTGCTGAAATGTTGTCTGGTCCCGTTGCTGTGCCGCTCTTGATTTATTTGATGGTCATGCTGATCTCGTCAACTGTTGGTGGGCAAATATCGATTTCGAGGTCTGGGGATGCTGCTTCGATGTTAGGTGGGTTCAATGGGGCTGGTCGATTCAGTAGTTCCTTGATGTCATCTACCCACCCGTTGCACTGTTCTTCAATGTTGATGATTACTTAACCTTCCTTGCTTTTCACTGGCGTTTCTGGTTTACGATAATTTCCAGCGAGTTTCTTTGTTGTATCATACAACTGTCTCATTTTTCTTTCTCTTGAAGCTTCCTCTACCGTCATTGATAAATCTTCCACATATTTACGTTTGTCAGCTCTGATGCTCCTCTTCACTTGCTTGTTTGCTTGTCTGTATTCAGCTCGTGCCATTGCTTTGTCTGTTCTTGTTCGGTTGATATTAATTGCTAGCTTCTTGTTCCATCCATTCTTTGTGACGGTGCTTCTTGTGGTCCAGAACCTCCTGACATGTTGAAGTGATTGCCTCCTTGATCCCTTTCCAGTTGTTCTCCATGCTAGTTCCCTCTCCATTGAGTAGATCGTGAAAGGCCTGAAACCTGTTGCTGAGGGCTATCTTGAATTCGTTGGATCTGTTAGTAACTTGAAGAAAGGCTGTATTAAACTTTTGTGATGTTTCCCACCCAGTTGTCCTGTGCTTCTTAAGTTTTAATTTCATCTTGGCGACCAGCAAGTGATGATCTGAGGCTATATCAGGTTTGCAAATCTCTCACCATTTCCGTTCCTTTCTCTCAGTCCATGTCGTACCATGATGTCTTCGTATCCGGTGTTGTCCATTCCAACCTTGACATTTACGTCTCTCATCGGAATGGGCAAGTCCTTTGTCGGGCATTTCTCAACGATTGACTGCAGCCTACCGTTGAATCGATCTTTAACGTCCTCATTGTAATCAATGGTAGGCGCATAGCATTGGACAACGTTCATTGTAATGCCCTCTTTCTTTGTTTGAAGAAGGAGTTAATGATCCTTGGTCCATAAGATTCCCATCCTATAAGTGCTTTCTGTGCTTGTTTGGATAGTATCAGTTCAACTCCTTGTGTATGTGGACTATTTTCTTCTTCATGGCCAGAGTATAACAGCAGCTCCCCTGAACCTAGTCTTTGTTGTCCTACCTGAGTCTAATACGTCTCACTGATTGCAAGCACCTCCAGGTTGAGTTTCCTCCTTTCTCCATCAACTTGGATTACTCTCCCGGTTTCCCACATTGAAAGAACATTACATGTACCTAACTAATGGTTGCTCCGGTTGTCAGAATGGGCATCAGCCTCGTGACTTAAAAGAAACTCGGCTTTCACCATCATACGTCATAACTCTTCTAACTGAAGACATCCTAACTCCCAGGGCAGAGTTAAAATGTTTTGAATAACTTTTTCCGTTTAGCGTTGTTTTGGCGAGTTAGTTTTCTACGGGATGGGGTCGCTAACCCCACTTCCGACCGTCCTCCTTTATCATGGCATTGGACCGGCAGTAACCACAGAGGAGTTCCAGGTGGAGTTTTCAAAGACCAGTAATAGATAGATTTTCTGATTTTCTATGTTTGTTTTATTTTATTCGATAAATCAGCTTTTGGTTATAAGTGAGTTGATATGCCGAACATATGTAGTCAATCTACAAACTGAGGAAATATTCGATAAAAGACGTCACATCAAATGACTCAACATTGCTTAAAATCCGTTCTGTGAATGGATCTTAATTGGTTTAAAAATGCTCTAGTATAGCTTGGTAAGTTGATATTAACTTATATCACTGGTGATCAATTAAAGATATAAAAATAGGGAATTTTCTGAGAATTCTAGCCTTTAATCCATTTTTGTTAATTGTTTTCCGTAGCCTTCGGTGTTCACAATGACAAGTCAGATATGTGTTTCATCCGCTCCTGCCAATGATTCAAATGATTTCAGTATTATGATGCGATTCAAAGTCGGTCTTTTTTCTGGAGTGTCGATCCCGCCTATTGGTACCAATTTAACAATCAAAATGGAAGCATTGTTGATTCCAAAGATTACCACAAATATTTCCTTGATAGTGTCCTCGAACTGTCCGATTCAATATGATTCAGTTAATTTTACCAAGTGCCCACAGCAAGTGGAAATAGGTGGGATTTATGAATATTCTGTGAACTACTTTATAAGTAGACCGATTGGTGACTACGTGGTGAGTGATAAGTATGGTACTTGAACAATATACAGTTTTATGGAAAGAAATTGTTAAGTAATAAGACTTCTAACTTAATTGTTGCATAGTATGATGTGCCTCATTGCGAAAAATACATTTGTACATCACCAACAGAAAATATATGAAGCTTTATGTCACAAGACATTTCAACAACTATTAATGTGTTTTGAGGATGAAAAGGATGTTTGTCGTTCCGAGACAAGGAATGAAATAAATTTATTTATCGATCACCTAGACTTGCTTGTATCTACCTAACCATATCAAAACCTCTCTCTTACAAAATTGGCCATTGCTGGCAGTCTGTGTCCCATTTAAATCTATCACTTATTCATTATCAGAATAATCCAGGTTTGAACTATCAGTAAAACAAAACTGTTGACCAAAGTCAGTAATCAAGACTGCTTGTTTCCTCCTCTCAGGTTTCGCTAACATGGTAAATTTCATTTGGTCATCAATAATACTTATGAGTCAATCTTCAGTACAGATTATACACATTCTTAGTTCGCACTTTCGAATAATGAATAATATTAGTTAGTTTTCGTACCAAAACCTGTAATCTGAAGGTGATGATAAACTCAGAAGCACCAGACGAGACTATTAAAACATACCAGGTCCTGATGAACACCTCAAAATTACAAACTAAATAGAAAGCGTGTCACGTTTTGATGACAGCTACTCCAGAAAATGTCAACTAGAGTACTGATAGTTAAATAATGCTGCAAAATAGCAGAAAAGTGAGAGTTAGATGTCTGTGAAAATCTGATCTTATTCAGTTATTCTGTTTAAGATCTAATGATTCAGCTAACAGTGTAAATAAGTGAGCTAAATTACGTGAAATAAAGAGTATCTAAACTTAATCAAGATCATTTATCAAAGGTTATTCTACGTTTGCTGAAGATCAACAACATTTAAGTATGTTATATTGAACGTCTCTGTTTTTACCACACTCAACAAATACACTGAATGTCATCCTGTGTAATTCTTTAAATTTTGATAAATTCTGATATGATATTGGGATAAATTTCTAAACCTTTAAATCATTGGAAGAAATACAAGAATAATTGACCACTCATTGGACAAAAAGAAGATCTGTTTAACAGAAGGACGGATGAATAAAATCAAATTCCATTGAAGTTTATCGCACATCGTACAGCCATAAATCAAAATCATAGATTATATAACATTTAGAAACTTGGAGTAGGTTGATATTTTTCTCACTGTTACGCTATGTTCGAACATTTCGAAACTAATAATGCATGTATTCATTGATACTAATTGTGCTCTTATTTTGTTCATAAACATATTTCACTATATGATCCACATGATGTGCAGATCAAAATGAGTTCAACTTACACGGCGATATCTTTAAGCTCTCTATTTAATCATACGTCCTTATCTGGATCCGACCACTTTACATATTATACAATAAACTATTTAAGGAGATGATCGGGTAAAAACGTTAGACGCCGATTTTTGGTGCTGGCTAGTCAAGCAGATGTGGTGTAGAAACGATAGATGATCATTATTTTCATAACCAACATGGTTTAACTGAAGCACCCAATAATTTGAAGTTATTTCGATCCTAAACGGCTGCTTAGATAGAATAGAAATTCACAGAGTTTAAACTGAAACTCTAAAAATCCATTCTCACTGGCAGATATAGTGTCACTTAATGATGCCCAACCTGAGTTCCAGGATTCACTGAAGTAAAATGATTTCCATGGTTTAGTAGTGAAACGACAAACAAACAGTCATCAACTAGCGGATAAATATACCACATCATTATTTCACAGACTACTAATTACTTTAACAAATAAAGTGTAACTAATTTCTAACAAAGCAATAAAATACGAACATGGTAATTTTTCAATAAGATAATGACAAGACTTCTACAACATCTGAGATTATCTGTGTCAATAACAACGTTGTACTAACTTGTTCAGACAAAATTAAAAGAGTACATTTCAATATCAATCATAATGTTGTAGGACATTGAGTAGATACATTTGAATATAAATACTTCACTTTTGTATGTTCACACAATATAAAACTGAACGTATTCATTTCCTTAAAGCTACATGCAGAAGAAACTTACTGTTGTTTCCTAATAAATTGTTTGATAGTTCACATTCACTACTGATGAATATAGTGCTTCGATTGGACATATATCTTTAACGCTACCTACAACATTCTCTACATACCCAGAAGGTTACAAAATAGATACTCAACAATTGGTTGGTAGCAACATCGTACTGACTACCATTGGCTACGTCAGCGTTTCAAATCTACAAAATCCAGGTAAGTTCATCGTATAATTATTTCTGACGTTAAATACTGTGTTTTTTGTATAAACCATATACATTATTATTTGTATAACATATAAACTGTTTTGTTTAGTCTAGCTGTGTCCTGATGCTTCACAACTAATCACGATGATCGAAACATGGTACTCATATACGTTGTATTTTCGAAACATTACATATTTTCCTGTATGCATGTTTATGAAATTAAGTATGCACTTGTCGAAACAGTAACAGGCGCCTTTCCATTTCGCCGATACTTATTTACAGATTTACCGAGTTTTCATATTTCATGTCATTAAGGCAGTGGATGATCTGATTTTAAGTACTTATTCTACTACTTGCATTTCGGTATTATGCATTATAGATATCTTCCATTAATAATCATTTTGGGCTCACCTGAACATTTTGATAATTATTTCCCAGTTTATATTTCTTCTATGAATCACTTTTTTACCGTGGGTGTGATGGCCTCGTCAAAGTTATGTTACTAATCAATTTCTAACAACCATCTATATTTGGTGTCGAAATTTGTGCATAGACAAATCAGTGAATAAAACATTTTCAAGCTTTGATGATGAATTTGAATAAGCTCAGTGTCTATTCTGCTGTCTTTCCCAGTCAAGAATCGGAAAGTGTTCGGCTGTTTTACTTCAGAAAGCCATTAAATATGACACTTGTAGTGTAGTGGTATGATAGTCTCTACGTACTAAAGATATTTATTACTGAACGGAATTGACAATAGATGTTGTGAACAGTCGAATATGCATAAAGGTGGGGTGATTAAGAGAAATGAAGATGATGATAGGGACTGAATACATTCCGAAAAATCATTGATTTTAAGAGATATTTTACTGGTAATCATCCTGTGAACAATGCATGATTTTGGAGTTGTAAGCAAATAAATAAAACGTTGACCGATAGATAAACATATTGCTACTTACGTCCCTATGTTAGCTGAATATGAGATCAGATTATTGACACGAATCTCCGAGTGAAGACAATACTAATGTCAAGGAGAACTTTCGCAAACTTAAGTGTTCACATATAGAAATACGGATCACAATAAATGAGCATGGGTAAAAGTCACTTCAAATATATGCTCCCGTATGATACGGACTTCACAGGCCTCTCAATGAAATGGAGACCTGATAATTGAGCTCAATACCTACATGCTATATCAGTTTACAAATGATGGATGAACGCTACTGACCTAAGGATATCTGCTGGCAGTTTCTTACACATTTCACTACCAGATATATCTACTTATGTGCGATTTTATTTAGATTCTCAATAATCCTGCTACTTGTAACACTACTTTATTTTGTAATACATTTGTCTGAAAACTACTAAACTTCTACTCCTTCGCTGTTTATCATGGAATCACTAAAGATTTATTCATACTGAGAGACTCCTGACTTCTAGTTTATAGCTAGCGTCTATTGTCATAATGAAATTAAAAAGAATAAAATAGTATGGTTTGACCGGATTGTGTTCAATTATAGAATTTAACCACTATCAAATTGTTACTAACCTGTTTAGATCAACGAAGATACTTTTCATTTTGTTGTTATATCTTAAACTTTGTACATCTTACTTTTCATCAAGCTGTCCACTGAAATCAAATATCTCTTGTTCAACTTATTTCTTGAACAAAAATTAATTATTATGTTCATAGTATGCTTTGTTGAGGTTCCTATGAATTGCACTAGTATGTGTCGTTCAGGGTTATGATTACACTCAGCTCTGTAATATAGGAACAAAAGGATGACCTTCAAGTCTACAGAAAGTTAGCTCAGAAAATGGAAAGAGTAATGTGGAAAACTTCACTCAAAAAGTACTTATGGTAATCGTTTCAGTGAGAGCGTACTTTAGGGACAAGTCAATCAGAATTAAATTTCAAATTTCAGCGCGAAATTCAAATACTATGTATGACGTGCGGTAAAAATACTTTTGTGTACTGTCCAAAACATTCACAGTGGTTACAAAAAATCACTGTATGCAAACATAGATTAAAATTGATAATGCTAAACGTATCAAAATTCTAATTCTGTCTCCTTTGATTGTATATAACAGGCAAATCGGCACCATCCATAAATCCTAACCCTAAATATTTAATCCTAAATCAAACCTATACTAAGTGGAACTTCATTTTATCTACTCTGGTATTTTTGAGTGAAATTCACTCATACATATGACAACAGAGAAGTTTTAAATTATAGCTGATGCCACTTCGTAAATAAAACTCTGAAGCCTCAATCATTATCCTAAATACCTATCACTAACGAAGAACAGTGTGAAAACCCTTAGAAATCGTTTAGCGTCATTTTAAAGATTGGAGAAGACAAATAATCTCTATCAATACGGTTGAATTAATATCTCTTTGTTTCTTCAACTCACAGGCGGAACAACAGTTAGAAGACAATAAAATATTCATTAGTTATCTGAAATGCATTCACACAATAATGTCATTGTCTTTCTTTCATAAACTAATTATTTTTAAAACCTGCTTCCCGATTAGTTTAGACTTACTTACTTACGCCTGTTACTCTCAATGGAGCATAGGCCGCCGACCAGCTTTCTCCAACCCACTCTGTCCTGGGCCTTCTTTTCGAGTTCTATCCAGTTCTTGTTCATTCTTCTCATGTCTGTCTACATTTCTCGGCGTAATGTGTTCTTTGGTCTTCCTCTTCTCCATTGACCTTCAGGGTTCCATGTGAGGGCTTGTTTTGTGACACAATTGGGTGACTTCCTCAAAGTGTGCCCAATCCACTTCACGCGCTTCTTCCTGATTTCTTCATCCGCTGGAATCTGGTTTGTTGTCTGCCACAGTAACTTGTTGCTGATAGTGTCTGGCCATCGGATCCGAATTATTTTGCGTAGACAGCTGTTAGTAAACACTTGTATCTTCTGGATAATGGCTTTCGTAGTTCTCCACGTCTCCGCCTCATACAGTAGAACTGTCTTGACATTTGTGTTGAAAATTCTAACCTTGGTGTTGGTTGACAATTGTTTTGAGTTCCAGATGTTCCTCAATTGTAAGTGTGCTGCTCTTGCTTGCCCTCACATCTGCATCTGATCCACCGTGTTCATCAATGATGCTGCCCAGATATGTAAAGGTTTCCACATCTTCCAAAGCTTCTCCATCAAGTTTAATTTGATTGGTGCATATTGTATTGTGTCGGAGAGTCTTGCTTTTCTCTTTATTTATATTGAGACCTAGTGCTGCTGAGGCTGCTGCTACACTGGTCGTTTTCTCCTGCATTTGTTGTTGCGTTTGTGATAGAAGAGCCAGATCATCCGCGAAGTCTAGATCGTCAAGCTGCATCCTGCCTGTCCACTGTATCCCGTGCTTTCTTCCAGATGTTGACGTCTTCATGATCCAGTCGATCACCAGGAGAAAGAGAAAGGGTGAGAGTAAGCAACCTTGCCTAACACCGGTCTTTACTTCAAACGAGTCGGTGAGTTGTCCTCCGTGGACGATTTGGCAGTTTAGTCCATCATAGGAGTTCCGTATGATATTGACTATCTTTTGAGGCACGCCGTAATGTCAAAGAAGCCTCCATAGTGTCGTCCTGTCCATACTATCAAATGCCTTCTCGTAGTCAATGAAGTTGATGTACAGTGATGAATTCCATTCGATTGATTGTTCCCCAATGATACGTAGGGTTGCGATTTGATCTGTGCACGATCTATCCTTACGAAATCCAGCTTGTTGATCTCGAAGTTGGGCGTCCACGGAATCCTTCATCCTGTTTAACAATACCCTGTTGAAGACTTTTCCTGGTATTGAGAGGAGAGTGATGCCCCTGTAGTTGTCGCACATGCTGAGATCGCCTTTCTTTGGTATCTTGATCAGAAGTCCTTTTTTCCAGTCTGTTGGTACTTGTTCTTCGTTCCAAATCTTACTGAAGATGATGTGTAGTATCTTGGCAGTTGCTGCTACATTTGCTTTCAGTGCCTCTGCCGTAATGTTGTCTGGTCCCGCTGCTTTGCCGATCTTGATTTATCTAATGGCCATGCTGATCTCTTCAATTGTTGGTGGGCCAACATCGATTGGGAGGTCTGTGGGTGCTGCTTCGATGTTGGGTGGGTTCAATGGAGCTGGTCGATTCAAGAGTTTTTTGAAGTGTTCTACCCACCTGTTTCGTTGTTCTTCAATGTCGGTGATTACTTTGCCTTCCTTGCATTTCACTGGTCTTTCTGGCTTACGGTAATTTCCAGCAAGTTTCTTTGTTGTATCATACAGTTGTCTCATGTTTCCCTCTCTTGCAGCCTTTTCCGCTGTCATCGCTAAATCTTCCACATATTTACGTTTGTCGGTCCTGATGCTCCTCTTCACTTGCTTGTTTGCCTCTGTGTATTCGGCTTGTGCCTTGGCTTTTTCCGCTCTTGTTCGGCTGATATTGATTGCTGCCTTCTTGTTCCTCCTTTCTTCAATTTTATCCAGTGTACCAACAGTGATCCATTCCTTGTGATGGAGCTTCTTTGGCCCAGAACCTCCTGACATGTCGAAACGAGTGCCTCCTTGATACCTTTCCAGTTGCTATCCATGGTAGTCCCCTCTCTATTGAGTAGATCATGAAAGGCCTGGAACCTGTTGCTGAGGGCTATGTTGAATTTGTTGAGTTTGTCTGCATCTCGAAGAAAGGCCGTATTAAACTTTTGTGATGTTGTCCGTGCCGTTGTCCAGTGCTTCTTGAGTTTTAGTTTCATCTTGGCCACCAGCAAGTGATGATCGGATGCTATATCAGCTCCTTTTCTGGTTTTCACATCCTCCATCGTCCTCCTGAACTTTTTGTTGATGCAGATATGGTCGATTTGGTTCTGTGTAGTGTGATCCGGTGAAATCCAAGTGGCTTTGTGTATGTTTTTGTGTGGGAATATGGTGCCCCCTATGACCAGTTTATTGAAGGCACATAGGTTTGCAAATCTCTCACCATTTTCGTTCCTTTCTCCCAGTCCATGTTGTCCCATGACGTCTTCATATCCAGTGTTGTCCATTCCAACCTTGGCATTGAAATCTCCCATCAGAATGGTCAGGTCCTTGGTTGGGCACTTTTCGAAGATCGACTGCAGCCTATCGTAGAATTGGTCTTTAACGTCTTCATCGTAGTCGTTGGTAGGCGCATAGCATTGGATGACGTTCATTGTAATGCCCTCTCTCTTTGTTTTGAAGGAGGCTTTGATGATCCTTGGTCCATGAGATTCCCATCCAATAAGTGCATTTTGTGCTTTTCTGGACAGCATCAATGCAACTCCTTGTGTATGTGGGACGTTTTCTTCTTCATGACTGGAGTATAACAGAAGTTCTCCTGAAGACAGTCGTTGTTGTCCAACCTGCGTCCAATGTGTTTCACTGATACCAAGCACCTCCAGGTTGTATTTTCTCATTTCTGCAGCAATTTGGAAGACTCTTCCGGTCTCCCACATTGTCCGGACATTCCATGTACCAATAAAAATTCTCGCTCTGGTTGTAAGAAGGTGCATCGGCCTCATGACTTCCGAAGGAACTCGGCTTTCATCATGAGACGTGATAATTATTCCTTCTACTCCCAGGGCAGAGTTTAAATGGTTTGAATGATTTTTTCTGGTTAGCGTTTCTTAGCGAGTTGATTTTCTACGGGATGGGGTCGCTAACCCCATGCCCAACCCTCCTCCTTTACCCGGGCTTAAAACCGGCAGTAACCCCCAGAGGAACTACAGGCGGAGTTAGCCATTTCAATTGCAACCGAACAAATATCTCTTGTGATATTCACTAGATAGCAATAGCAATATGTGTAGCATTTATTTCTAAGACAGTCGGTTTTTCCATTGGTGAATAATCTGTTTTTCACACGGTTGTTGTTTAATAGTAACTTTATAAATTCCTAATATTCCATAAGGTGACTTTTCTCACTTAACGCTGACATGAAGATGTTAACACCACTTTCACATTATTTTGTTAAGATGCACATAGATAAACAACGAAATTTTAATCTGAATTGGGTTATTTCTATTCATTGATTCCATCGTTTGCATGGTTGTAAGACTCTACTCATAGTATACTGTTTTGACTACGTTCTACTATCGAGTATTGTTTAAATAAGAGAGATTATTATTATACGTATTACAGGAGATTGCTAGATTTCTATCACATACATGTTTGATTGCACTGTGGATACGACACGCATTCGCGAACACATCGTAACATAGTTATGGTTCCATTATTAACACTAAAAATAGGTTTATCAAAAACGATACTTGATTTAAAGTTTGAGAAGTGAGTTTATCGACTGATTGATCACCGTTTAATCTTGTTTGTTTTTATATACATCTCCTTTAGTGTGCATCAACGGAATGTATGCGAATGTACTTCTATTGGCAAACTGGACTAACACCTGTCCAAACATCAAACCCTTTTAACTGATCCATTACATTCACAGTTGGGATACAAAAGTTTGTTCAAATATTTGTGCTTTTATAACGTGTTCATTTTATGTTGTGTGCAATAATAGAACATTTAGTTAATTTTCTATTGAATTACTTATCTTGCAACAAGCCTTTTTTTAAAATAAAGTACATATTAATCACATTTGCATTATATTCTGATTTAATGGTGAGTCGCTTAAGTAGGAATTTAACAGATAGTTGGTTGCTATTTAACTATTTTCTTGTGTAAGAACAGGATTTTCGTAAATTACAGCATCAGTAATATGTCAACGTTTAGTTCCAAGAAGTTTGTCAATGTACTTGATAATTATACTACAAATGGTGATCATCGAACTATTGCGCTTACTTTAGTAAAGGATAAATTAGATTTGCAACACGTACTGGAGTCATCTGAAGCAACTTGAATATGGTCGGTAAAATTTGCATACTAGTATTTAAGGAAATAAAATTATATATCTTCCTTCAGACCAAACCGTTGGTCACTCAGATTGATGAAGTAAAAGGAAGCCAACTGAATATATTGTCTCAGATATTTTGTTACTTCACATCAATCTGTTCAGTAGTCAGGGGACTTTACTTAATTATATATCTTGCGTTCTCCCAACTGAAAGAGAATACAACGCTATTACGGACCTTGGTTTGATTTTTCATATATCTTTACTATATCAGTTGATAACAATCTGTATTTCACTAGAGTGGTAAATCTTCCTCAGTTTTGCATCTATCTATGATACCAGCAATTTAATTGACTGACGGCAATCAAAGGCGAATTAGTTGGAAATGCACGATAAGTACTATTTCAGACGAACTAAATATGCGCCTTATTTCTGGATACGCCTATGAAACATAAAACTATGAGGTAAATTCTGTGTTCCACAACCCAGTAACTTTTACTGAAAAACGGCATTTCCAACTAGTTCAGCAACTTCTTTGTTAAACGTATTTAGACAAATTATTTGTGTACTCTCATAAAATTATGGAAGATTTATGTAGTGTCAAGGTACATATATAAATAGACCTCATTATGACATCGATAGGTTAAAAACTATGTGGAAGACAATTTTTAAATTAGTTCTTCATAGGTGAAAAGAAGTACATCAAATGGTAGCTGTAGCGTACATAATTTTTCAACTGATGTATGTATAGACAAATCGAAATTAGTCTAAATGACTTGGATTAGTATTTATCGAAGAGCACATTCATTTTAAACGAGTTATATCATTGCTTTATGCCCTCTAACTTGAACAAAACACTAGAAATTTATTCTACTAGACTCTCGTATTTTATTTGGAACACTATTTACCAACGCTCATAAAGAAACAGTCTGCCAAACTAGAGGAAGTTTGAGATCAAAGCCAACGAAGCGTGCTCATCAGTAACGAAACAAGTATATAAACAGTGTATATTCTACACTGGCTGTAAGCATAGTAGGTAAAAGAAGGTATGTGGAATTAATGGTAAACAGTGTTCACATTCGATTGCGATTGAATACAACATCAGATATCACATTGATCTCTTAACAAACATGGAATTTAATTGGTTGTCCGCAAGTATTACCGACTGAGCACACTGCACAGAATGCATCTGGAGATACATTAAAGCTTGTTGTAATCATAAAATGCTCTGTTAAATTCCGAGATAACTACTTTACAGACAATTGTTATTTAACAATCAGGCATGATTTAGACGTTATCCGTATATATTGGGTAGACAAATTAAATCTATGGGATGTACAATTGAGTGAAATATACGCGATGAAAAGGGATTGTGATCTACTCATATTTCATGTAACTAAGAAAGCCATAATGATAAGAGACCATTTGTAGAAACATAAAAACTTGTTCCAGAATAAGTTGGGATGCTGCACTATTGGGAAGGCAAAGTTATACTTACGACAGGATGTAAAGCCTATTTTTTGTCCGAAAAGTCAAGTTCCATATGCAGCTATTAATAGAGTTGACAAAGAATTAGATCGGTGTTATGAAACTGATTAATTATTCGGCATGGGCAGCACCAATTGTAGTAGTTGAGTAAGCGAACGGAGATATTCACCTTTGCGCAAACTTTTCAACGAGATCAAATGACAGGAATCTTCCAAAAATATTAACCATTGTGATAACATACGTCTGTACCATCTCCATTTGCAGTATCTAATGCATCCTTACAAGTTCTCAGTAACTGTTTTCATCCTACCTCATAATTTCTCAGTCCCAATCCTATTCGTTATAATGCTTTGGATTTATGGTTTTCTGGAAATCCCATCACGGTAGTGAACTATCAATCGAAAAACAAAATTGCACATATACTCAATGGTTCCACCGGAATGATAAAATTCCATTTTCTACTTTCAACATGTCGTTCTTGCCTACTTCGATTGCTTTATTCGAGTGTTCTAGAAATCCTTTTGAAAATAACTGATATTTTTGATGCATTTTCTATACAGATGCTGCCTAACATTTCATAGATGTTCAGTGTTTAATTTTGACTGAAAATCATAGTGGTACAGGTTATGTTACGGTTTGACGGACAACCATGGTGAAAATATTTGTATCTACATTTTGCTGCCTACTGACTAATTAGTCAGTAGCCTTACGACTAACAAGAAAGGAAACAATGAATTGGTTGTCGAATTTATCATTTGGGACAATGTAAGAGGCTTGGTATCTAGTATTCCAGTCAATCACTTGTAACACATGTTCTATACCATTGTATACGAATAAGGACTGGTTGTAAAATACTGTGAGATATTTTTATACTACATGTAAGTGCTTATATAGAGATGTTCTTATTACCTGGCAGCATGAAATCAACTGTAGACTGTTGAAGGAAACCGGGAAGTTGTTAAACTATGCAGAGGTCTCGTTGGACTATTAATTAGAAAGCACATGTAACTGCTTAATGACGTCTCAAAATAACTATTATTTTAAGGAACAAACATTGCATTTTTACTCTCGTTGTAACATGAAAATAAATGAAATTTGGGAGACCTATCACTTTTTCGACAGTCGAATCCACTAGTCGATTTAAGCAAGACCACCATTGAAAACCTGGAAGCACTGGACGGACGTCGCAACGAATTTTATATGAAACTGTACAATTGTATATGTGAAGGTGCAGATGGATGGTGAGGAGTAGGAAAATGAGAAATCTTACACCCTAAAACTAGATAAGTACATTTTGAAAAACTATTTTTTGAAATAATAAATGACAAAACAATAACAGATAATGCCCATGGTAAATAAAAGGGCAAGCCATACTACTTATACAAATAAAATTCTGGTTTAGGTAAAGCATGTACTGTTTCGAAAGGCGGTGGTCGAAAATTCAGGAAAATTTTACGAACAATTACCAATTCAGTCACATGATTGCAGCTTACTAAATATTCAAGAATGTGACCTCTATCCATTTTCCACTCTCCCCTCTAAGAATCTAACAGCATTATGTCATTTTGACAGTGTTGGAAGTGAACAACGACTCTCACCTATGCACCTTGCTCCACAAATGTAAATCAACTGAGAGTTGGAAACAAAGATGATCAAACATATGGTCATATATTTTAATGATATGGAAGAAAGATTTTTGCTTTTGATAGTTGGCCTTAGCTTTGATTCATAGGATTTACCTGTAGTTGCTTCGGAAAGACCATTTTTAAGTACACAGAAATTTTTACAGGCCTAAACTTTCAGATTCATTTAATGCACATGTTGGAAACAAAATTTCTGGGGTCATTATTCAATGTCTACTGTATACTCGGAGAACAAGAAATGAGAAGTTCAAAATATGAAAATGATCCAGAGAGTTATAAAGGAGTTATTAAACAAATTTCTTCTCAGCTTCAATGTTCTTGAGGAAAAATAATGAGAATAAGAATAATTTACTTTATTATTATTATTATTATTATTATTATTATTATCAACCATTATATTAGAACAATAATGTCGTGACCATAATCAAAACAATAGTTTATTAAAAGATACAACGCAGACAAAAGAAACTTCTTAAAGGTTAGTAGTTCATTTTTCCATTGATGTTATTTGTTGACCTGAATTTGTATGAGTTTTAAACAATAATTTCAGGTTTTGTTTTAAATGTGTTACATAGTAATAAATTGTTTCATGCACGAAAAGTTATTTAAATTTAAGTAACTTGTAAGTAATCTCTTGTAAATCAGAGAGGGTTTTGTAGAGAATTTAGTATTTCATAGTTGAAATCATTAGTCAATTGAAGCTAGACCACCATGGAAAACCTGGAAGCACTGGACGGCCGTTTCGTTCTATTATGGGACTCCTCCTTGGTTCGAATCCCGCACTCGCGAGATGGACCTACCAGTCTCAAGCCAAAGCCCTTAACCGATAGATCACTGAGCCGACATCCAACGGTTTTAATGTCTAACTTCAACCAATCTCTTGTAAGATATTATTTGTATAGCCCACTTATTAAATTTATGCAAAAAAATGAAATATAAACTTGTAATCTTTTTTATTAAACCTCACCAAATGTTTAGTTTACTTGAACCAAAAACTAAATATAAGATCAGGTTAAAGTGATCTTTCTCTGAATTGAATCTTTGTTTTCTTGACTGAGTTGTTATGTTTCATTCATTTGTTCAAGGACAGTTGACAAACAATAAGTAAAATAAGTACTTTTCATATAACAAATGTAGAATTACATGTAGATGATATCTATAATTATTTTTTCAATGAAATGGACAACAGACGATTGTGATAATGAGTGTATACTATTAGGTGCAACACATTTCAGTAGTAGTGTTTGGAATAATATTCCCGTATTGTTACATAAACATTCATCACCCTAGTTTGATTAGTGTTGTTTTGGTTTTTAGTAGCTAGAGCTTCAGTAAGTAGTTTAAAAGTTGAATTTTTTCCTATTTATTTATTCTAAAACTGACGAACATTGATGATATGAACACCATGGATTAACTGTCGCACTATGGGACCGTTTGATGCTAGAGAACCTATTGATCTCGAGTTCTGGAAAGGGAACAAGGAGGCAATCACTGGATAGGATTAGAAAGGAAGGCCCAGGACAGAGTGGGTTGGGGAATGCTGGTCGTCGGCCTATACTCCATTGGGAGTAACAGCCGTAAGTAAGTAAGTGAGAGGTATAAAAATATACACTTTAAAATAAATTATCCAGTATATTATGTCTTATTAAAAACTATTATCCAATCTTCATAACTCATATGGAAGTTCGTTTGTTAACAATCACAAAAAATAAGTTGTGGGATGTTATAAATAACAATCCCTGTTAGTTTTCAAATAAATTGGAAGTTTTTTATGACATAATTAATCTTATCTATTTAAACATTTCACTACCATATAGCTATCAAGCCTCAAGTGAATGTTAACACAATGGATTGTACCAATACATGTCTTCATTAACAACACAAACATCCCCTAAACATTTGGTTTTCAAGTGTATTCAGGTGATTTATCTATGAGTATGAGTTCTAACTGTAGTGTTTGACAGTGAAATTTTTTTATTTGTAATAGCATGAACGTATTCCGAAACATTTGTATATGTAGAGCAAATGCTACTTATTTGGAAATTGTAAATTGGATTTTGATTATTTTTTGGTTACTGTGATAGGGAACGTTATATTTAATCATCACTACTAAGGTGTTGGATTCCATAAAATGCAGTTTTGTAGTTTATGAAAGTTCCATTCTGCTGACTAGATAAGTAGCCCTGATTACGTGTATATAAAATGATGAATAGAAATAAACAAAATATCTAGACTGAGATAAAGATGTACAACCTAAAATCCATAGATAATGTGGACTTTTGAACCACTAAATCAAAAAATGAAATTTAACTGTAGAAAACCATACATAGACGAGTAAAATTTAAAAAGCACACCTAATCAGACGTATTTCAGATGGTTAACAGTGATTTATCAGCAGTGATGAATATGTAGGGAAACAGATCACATGGTTTCGAAGGTCAGGGTGGATTTTTCTCGTGTATTTTGTAAGTAATGTTTAACTGTTTGTCCTGACAAATCACGTCATTATTAGACAAGTAGCGTATCAGAAATCTATGTAAGTTGAGAATTTTGTCGTCACCTATTTTGTGACATTTTCTTACCGCGGAAATTCACATAAATTTGTCTAAATATTTTCACAAATATAGTGCTAAACATAGCTTGATCTTTATAATCATTTTTTCAGTTTTCTACTCCTATTTCACAGAATTGTGGTCATCAATGATCCCATGGTATTAGGAATGCGTGTTGATCTTCAAATTGGTGTTACGTATACTTTAGTAAAAATAATCAACTGATATTTAGTTTTTAAGAAACAGTATTCGCGAACTGGGATTAAGGCACATTCTACACATTTCTACTTAGATATAAGACTAATTTTAGTGTGAAGAAGAATGAATGATGAAACGAAATTGGTGAACTGGTACAAAAATAAAAGCATGATATATTCAGTAACTCAAACTGAGCAACAATGCAAACCGTTGTTTCATTACTTGATGTTTTCAATGAGACATGTGAAAGCAACACCCAGTAACTGGAAAACAATTCGCTTAGTTGGACTACAGTGGTGCACATGAGAAATTCAAACTGGGAATCAAACAGTGAGAATTAATTGGAAGTAATTAATTCAATAAATAAATACATTTTTCAGTCGAATTATTCAAACCGAACAACACTTCTAACCACACTATTATAAAGGATGCTTTTAACATGGTAGTACATCACCATAATTCTTGTTCCGTTTTGTAGTTATTTATTACAAACAATTCCATGGTGTGACCCTGTGAGCTAATTCACTTTAATTACTATGTCATAGTAACGTATTCAACATAATCAAAATAATATTCAAACATTCTTTATTCCCTGAAGTACACCAGATATACAATAGAAAATGCCTAAATGCTGGTGGCTTAAATATTCTGCTCATTCAATTTGTTGTCCTAAAATTACATGAACGCTAAATAATAACAATGCTTTATTACAATATTACAGATATGAATTGTTTCGGTAAAGAGCAATAGTTGGGTTAAATAAAACAAGATATCAACGACCTTTTATGGAATTTCATTTTGTATTGTCCACTTATCAAGTCAACGTAAAACATTGTTATTTTTCAATCACCTGGTTACCGAATTGTTTGTTTTTTATTTTGCTTGAGGACAACTGAGCAAGTAGTACACTTTATCACAGTTTAGTCTCAATTTCACCTCATACTATCAATTCACAATCGCCCAAACGACTAAAGATTTGTTATCATCATTATGTTTTTGGTCAGTATAGAATTATGTCGGAATAATTGTTGCTATTGGAGTGTTTAGGTTTTTCTTTTTTACAAAATCCATTTATATGACAAATATGTGAATTGTCAACAGGTTTCGTTTGTTCTTCGGGATTACAATAAATAGGTGAAACTATCTGGAATGCAGTAAGTGTATTCTGATTGCCGAAACGATTACATA